>NW_001854363.1:0-12372 GCF_000209125.1 Entamoeba dispar SAW760
ACCTATCTCTACATTTTTAATTTATTTAATATAAATATTTTATTCGTTTTAATCAGAATTGAAACTTACTTATTCTAGATTACTGAACATGAAGTATATGTTCATATATCTGTATATAATAAATTTTTGATTATTTATATTTGTTTTAGTTATTTTTGTATATTTTTTTCAAGAATAGAATATAACATATCGTATTGTTTATATTATTAATCAATTTCTTTGAACAGTGTAAAAAGTAAATATAAAAATACTCATGTTCATTTTGAATATGAAAAGTTCTGGACAAATTATTAAGTTGGATGTAAAAGAATTGTAAAATAAGTAAATTAGATTTACTCAAAGTAATTAAGAAAAGTAAAGAAGAAACAAATAACACAATTAATGACATTTACTTGTATTTTAACTTTTCATTGTTTTGAAGTGTTATTTTATTTTAACTATTGGTAGTTTTATCGTTACCCTCTGTATTCACAAATATTCTATTGATGTATTTAGTTGTGAGTTTATATTATCAAAATTATCATCATTATATTATTAATATATATGTTTCATTTATTTTCCATACTTTTATTATTCTTATTATGTTTATTATCTTATTCCATTTGTTTTAATTTTTTTATTGAAATTTATGATTAAACTAATCGTTATTTATCATAAGTGAAAAATTTCTATATCTCATCTTTATATATCCTAAGTTGTGACAATAAATATAATGATAAAATATAGATTAATTTATTGATATTATAAACAATTAATAAAGTAATAAATAAAATTCATTCATAATAAAGAAATAATGATAAAATGTTTAATAAAAATGAAGAAATAAGAAATGTTAGATATGAAATAAAATACATAAAAATAAAAAATAACATGAATAATAAGAATAAAGAATGATGAATTAATTGAAATAGACAAAAGGAAAAGATAATAAAGAAAAATAAGAAGAAATAAATTAAATAAAAGAATAATAATACAAAATATAATAAGAAGAAATGAAGAAAATAAGAAATAGAAATGAATAATGATAAATAAGAAGTAAAAAGAACATATAAGAAAACAATATAGAGAGAGAATAGAAGAATAAGAAATAAAAGAATAAATATAAATAATAAATAATATAAATAATAAAAAGTAAAAAGAATAAATATAAAAATAATGAATAAGTCAAATAGAATAAAGAGTGACATAAAAGAAATAAATAATAATTGAAATATTATATAAAATATTTATTCATTTCTTTGTTTATATCATTTTATTGTTTATTTATTATATTATTTGAAATATTCACTATTATTATTTCTTTTTCTTTTATTTTTCTTTTAATTTCTATTCATTTATTAAATTATTATTATTATTTATTCTTTATTTTATTTGTTTGATATCATTTTCTTCTTAATATTATATTTCTTTATTAAAGTATCTTTGTTTATTTTAATGTGCTGTTAAATATTTCTTGATTCATTCCGGTGTTGATTCATTTGTATAACTGATTCTACACTCACTTCAATAAATTCACAGTTAATTTCTTTCAAATGTCCTGTAACTTTACTATATCCAATTATTCCTATTTGACAAACAAATGTTCAATATAATGTATAAAATAATAATATAACACAATGAAATGAAGAATAAGTAATAATAATACAAATAACACTTGAAATCATAATAAGAAATGGTTATAGATTTGATTATTCTTTCTTATTTAATATATTATCATAATTAATTTATCATTATTCTCTTCTATTTTATCATTATTTTCATTCTCATTATTCTTTTATTCTTCTATTATTATCATTCAATAATCTTTCAGAACATAATTAGTATTATAATTATTCATTAAATATATTCTAATTATTATTTCTGTTATTATATTCATATTTACATTATATTCATCATTTGGTGTATTGAAATAATTTATAAATTAATGTATTCAACATTTAAATATAATAGTTCATTGTTTTACAAATACTCAATAAAATAAATGAATAATGATAATGATTCTTTGTTTTATTTATTTGAACTCTTTGTTAATAACAATATTCAAATAATATGAACATGAAATGTTAATCAATGGATGATGTAAGATAAATAACAAGAAATACAATCATTTAATATAACAAAATTTAATTTTGTTGATTCTTTTAATTTATTTTGAAGACTTTTTAGTTTTGAAATATTAAATAAGATAACCGTTAATTAATAAAAAGATAACCAAATAAATATTAAAATTGTTCAATGTGTTATTTCTTGGTTTCATTCTTTTTATTTTAAAAGACATAATCCATGAAAGTTGATTTCAATTAAACAATAAAACAATCGCTGCTTGGATAATATTTTTGATAATATAACTTTTTTAAACTCTTATTCTTTTTTAATTGGTCTGAACACCCATCAAAACATCCTTTTCCAATTTCACTAATTGTTGTTGGTATTTCAATTCTAGTTAATGACGTACATCCATAAAAACAGTACTCTCCTATTTCACTGATTGTTGTTGGTATACTAATTGATGTTAACGTTGTACAATCTTCAAAACAATAATCACCTAATTTAGTGATTGTAGTTGGAATAATAAATTCATTGATACACCTCTTTTCAATATTCTTTCTATTTACCGTTTCTAGATTTCTTGGTATTTCAATACTATTTAATATTGGCTCGTTCATAAATATTCTTTCTTTACTTATATATTTTATGTTCTCTACATTAATCGATTTTAATGAATAACACTCATTAAAACACCAGTGTCCAATTTCTTGAATTGTTGATGGTATATTAATTGACCCTAATGATGTACATCCAGAAAAACACCCATTTCCTATTTTACTAACTGTTATAGGTATTTCGATGGATACTAATGATACACATCTATTAAAACAACCAACCCCTAATTTCTTAATGGTTGTTGGTATGCTAAATGCTGTTAAATCTTTATAATTAGAAAAACATTCAGCCCCAAGCGATTTAACTTCTGGTGGGATTGTACCTCTATACGGCCCTGTAAATTCTATATTTTTACAGATATTTCCTGCTTCTTTTTCTTTTAAATATCTTGAATAATATACTTCATACCATGTTATTTGTTTATTTATTTTTCCATCATGAAATATTTCATCATATTTATTATAAATATGAAATGTTTCAATATTAGGAAACAACTTTCTTGAATGTTCATTTAATGGAATTGGATTAAAATGAAATCGTTCCATATTTCCTTGAAATCTTTTAATTCCTATTTCTAAATTAATAAAATCTTTAATATCATTAAAATACATTGATACTATCATTATTTCATTATATCCTAATTTCATTCTTGATTTGTTGTTTCTTGTAGTATTTTCCATTTTTATTTTATTTCAACTTAAAATAATTTTAAGATTTAAAAAAAAATCTATTTTAAAAATAGTAATTCGATTTTTTTATTTTTCTATTTTTAAGTTATGATAAATAAACAATTTGAATGAAACATCCACTTTTCACTATCATCTTTCATTTTCTGATTATCTCTTATTGGTCTTGTTTTTTAGAGTGGTCAAATGACTTGCCATTCATCATAATGAATGTTGTTAATCAAAATCAATCAATTAATCAAAAGAAATGATTTATGATGAATAAAAAGATAACAAGAAATGATAATAATAAATAATGTGATTTATTGTCAAATAATCATTTCAATTGATATAACAACAACAATGTAATCACGTTGTTGATTAAAACTAATTATTTCATATGATGATTACATTCTAAACATATTCCTGATGATTTTAAACATGTTGAATGATAACTATGACCACATCCAAATACATTGATTAATTCATCCTTTTCTTTATGACAAACAACACATTCTTTTGTTGTAATAATTCCTTTTTTTAATTCTTTGTTATGTTGTTGTATTGTTTGGTTTAGTTGTTCATTTGAAATCATTTGAAGTGTTTTGTACATTGTTAATTTCGATTGGCTTTGTTTGATTAAATCACTTAACACCTTTCTTAATAAAACTCCTTCTGTGATTTTACAACAAAATTCACTTCTTTTATTGGTATATTTGAAATTTCTATTTCAACTATTTCTCGATACACTTTCTTGTATTCTTCATATCATTCATTTCTTCTCTTCATTATTTCATTACATTTCTTCATCACTTCAACACATTCTTCATTTCTAGTTATATCTCTTAATCGAAATGTTTCACTTACTTCTTTGAGATCTTCCATAATTCCTTCATACATTTTAGTTATTTCTTCTTCCTTTTCTTTCTTCTTCATTTTGATTTTGATTTTGTTTGTCTATTTCATTTAAACATGTGATACTTCTGTTTTGAAGATTTCTAAAACTTTCTTTAATTTCTCCTTTCTTTCTTCTAATCTCAATATTGTTCTTTCATCTTTATATTTCAATGTTCAATAACTTTATCCATATCACATGTTTTTCTATCGATGATTTGTCGTATTTCTGTGGTGTCTTTCTTCATTTCATAACAACTCTCAATCACTTTCATATCAATACATCTCATATTTCTTTGAATGATTCGACTTGCTTCATTCATCATTATTCTTCCTTACTCATAAATGATTTCATATGGTGTGTTTGGTTGAACTAAACAATATAATCCACAACTTGCAATTTATTTAACTCCATTATTCATTGTTTTCTTTATATCCATTTCATACATTTTTTTTGTGAATTTTTTAACTGTTTTCTCAATACTTTCTCGTTCTAATCCTTTTCGTATCCATCTTTCTATCTCATTCCATACATCTCCTTTTTGGATATTAACCATTGTCATTAACCCATCACGTGCTGTTTCATTTTCATTTAATCTCCGTAATATTTTCTTATTATTAACTGTGAATGCTGCTTTAACTATTTTATCTATTTTCCACTTCTTTCTTTATCACATTCTTTAATTCCTTCATTACACATTTTTTTTCTTCTTCTTTATTGTAATCTTTTGATGTTAAAACATTAAATATAGCTTCTTTCATTCCTCCTTCTCCATATTTCATTCTAATCAGTTCTCGTGCTGCACTTTCTTTAACTTCTGTGATTGGACTTTTCATTGTTTCTATTAATCCTTCAATAACTTCTTTCTTCTCTCCAATATCTCTCAACACATCTATTGTTTTGTCTTTACAAATAATAATTCCTGCTTCAATTAATGTCATTCCATATGTATTATTAAATACTATCTTAATTATTTCTTTATCATCTCCTTCTGCATTACATCGTTCTGCATTTGTGATAAGCATTTCAATATTGTTCTTCATGCTTTCTTCAATTAAACTTGTTGGTGTGATTCCATGTTTGAGAATGTTATGTGAAACAATGCGAAATGCTTCAATTGTCTTTTTCCCTAATGACCTATACATTGTGAAAATAGTAGAATATCTTGATTATTCAATACATATACTGATCACAGATGCAATGTCTAATATATTTGAATAACATCCTATTATTCTTTCACTTATTGTACTATCTTTATTTTTCAATCCCATCACAAATATTTCCCATGCATTTTTCTTATTTATTTCAATTTTCCTTTCTCATTTATTTCTGTTTTTATTTTATTCATTATTATTTCTTTTTGTTCATCAGGAGTGGATTCAATTAATGTATCAACACATTCTAATTCTTTTGCATATTCCCAACAATCTTTTCCTTCTTTTGCCATTTTACTTATGATTTCTTTTCCTTTTCTTTTCATTGTTCCTTTTCTTTCAATGCATATCTTTATTTGTTCTTCTTCATTTTCTATCTCATCTATCATTTCTTCTTCTGTTGGAATGTCTATACTTTTGAATCTATTCATTGTGAGTATTACTATCATTTTATCATTATTCTGAATTTCTTCTATTGGTGTATTATTTATTATTTCTTTCTCTCTATTCCCTTGATTAACTTTAATTTGATTATTATATTGTGTTAAAATGATTGTATCACACCAAATAATAGATATTGGTGATTTAACTTTGTTTTCTTTAATTATTTCAATACTAAATTTACCTTCATCAAATCTTTCTTCATACAAACTTATTGTGTTATTATGTAATATACAAAGATGTGGGAGTGTTTCCTTCTTTTCAATTTGAAGAATAGGTGTTGATGAAATACTTTGGATTTTTTTATACAGATAATATTCTGTTGGTGGACATGTGAATGGTGGAATACAACTCTGATATTTTGATTCATTTCTATTCATTTTCTCATCATTTAAATCACATAACCATAAAAATACTGATTTACTTGTTGCTAACATAAATTGTCCGACTTCTTTTGTTTTTGCTGTGACATGTGTTAAACATGAATTTGATAATACATCAACATGTCCTCGTTGTCCAAATCCAAGAATCGATGTATCAGGATATTCAATTACTCTCATTGTTTTATCATTTGAATATAATGTAAAGATTCTTGCTGATAAAAAGTATCCTTTGGTTGTTCCTGAAATCACTTGTCGATAAAACACTCGATATGTTTCAATTTCAATGACTAATACAGTGAAATCACTTGAAATTGTGAGTATTAAATCTTCATAACAATCAATACTAATAATTGGTGCTGATTTCATTAATGGTGGTGGTGTATGAATTATACTTTCTTGTGTATCAATGTTATAATAAATGATTCTATTATTATCACTGAAACAAATCATTCTTTTATCATTCACACAATATCCTTTGATTGTTATTCCTTCTTTTCTAATGAGAGTATTGACTTGATTAAATCTATCATCATTATCCATTTTTTTATTATTTCTTTATTACCTCTTTTTATTTCTTTTATTAATTAAAATGAAAATGAAAATATTAATGAATATTAATGAATAGAATATTGAATATTATCTCCTAATGTGATTGTTGGTGTTGTTGCACATCTTGCATATTTTCTATTAAATCCTTCAAATCGTACAAATGTGAATATTAATGGATTTGATTCATCTCCTCCTTCATAACATACTCTAACATTAACTACTCCTTGTTCATGTGCAGGTGTAATTACAACTATTTCAGTATGTGAATTAAATGTTGCTAGTGTGCTAATATTTCCAAATGTTACTTGATATTTTCTTCCTGAATATGGAAATCTCCCTTTGATATAAATCTTTGTTCCACCACAACATGGTCCTTCAGTTTGTGATAATTCTTTAATAGTACATACAAGAGGGAGTATCATTCTAATAGTTGATTTCTCATTAATATTCCATTCTTCACTTCTTCCTTTCTTTGGTAATACATATCCATTATATATTAATGTTATTTGGTGTAATGTTAATTTCTTTTGTTCTTCAATTTCTGAATAAATTCTTTCTAGTTTGATTGGTACATTCATTTCAATGTATTGAACACATTGATGGTTATTGAACAATTCAATTTTCATTGTTTTTTATTTTATAGATGATGAATCACCACATCATCCTTTCATTTCTTGAATTATCATCATTTCTTCTTTCTCTTTTTGTTTTATATTCTTGTTTATTTCCTTCATTTAATTGTTTTATTGGTGTTTGATTCAATAACAATTTATCAATTCTTTTATTTGTCTCAACCTATTCTTATTCTATTGCTGTTCATAGTGTAAACAAACTAAAAAGTAATTAATTAAGTGCCAATAGGATTGTCATCGATTTTTCCTTGTTTTGTTAAGACTAATCATATCACAATATTGCCAATCAACTTTATGGAATATTTAGTGTGTATAAAAACAATGTTCTATGACACACACCACGTTTTTGGTCACATGACTTTTGACTTCTTTTATTTGTTAATTTCACTTTTTTAATTCTTTTATTAATGTATGTTGTCGGATTCGAAGTGGCAAGACACCACACAAACCCTAAAATGAATCAAACCTTTGAATCAACAATTGTCGTCTGCTGATAGTGCTGCCTTTAGGGAGACAATGCCTTATCCAAGGCTAATTTGTTGTTGTTTGTTAATATTTATTATGAACGGTTATTAGCTAAGTATTGTTTATTATTTAGTAGTATTATTATTTATCAAAATGCAACTGTGTTTGCTAATGATCATCTTCGGCTGAGTACATAGAGCGATATTAAGAAAAATGGATTCCCTAAGCAGTATTGATGATAAAGAAATATGCGTAGTCATAGTGTTATTGATAAATTCATCATACAATAACATTGTAAACAATGAAGAGTTTTAATACTCATTTAGTTCAAATAAAAATCAGATAGCAATTAAATGAAGAACCATTTAATTCAAGTATGTTTGAAAAAACAACATTTGAATAGAAATAAGTCATGTTGAAGAAACAGATTCCCTCACTTCTCAATATGATGAAAACTTAATTATTAATAATTCTTTTTTGGTTTCTTTTTTTTATTAAATATGTATTATTACTGTTTCTTTTATATACATCTTTTATTTAATTCTTTATTTTGATTATTATTTTTATTCTTTCTTCTTTTTTGTTTTTTCTCTAAGAACTATTAGTATTAATAAATATAAATAAAATACTAAATAATCTATTTTAGTTTAATCTACTTATAATAAATAATAAAGTTAAACTAATAATAGAACTTGAAAATAAATGAATGAAGTTTATAAGAAAATAAAAAGAATACGAAATAAACTAAATGACAAGAAGAAAGAAATGAAGTGTTTAATGAATTACAAGAAATAAGTAATACTGTTCAGAAAAATTTATAAAGTCATGAAAAGTACACGAGAATATAACGAAAATGGAGAAAAGAGAATTATAGAAGAGATAACTGATAATGAAGATGAAAGCCTAGAAGATAGAATTAAATGAATAGAAGGAATTCATGATAGAAAAGAAGAAATGAGTAGAAGAAATAAAATAGTTAAAAAGAAAATAAAAGAAGTGGTGGTGATGATAAATAAATTAATGAATATTTATCAAAGAATTAATAAGATTTGAGATGAAGATAATGAAATAATATCAAAACTAGTTGACAATATCGTTACTAAAGGGATGGAAACCTATGAAATAATAAATTAATTAAAAGAAATAAATGAAGGATAAACAGATATAAAGGAAAGTCACATGGTATTAGAGCCGATCATGTAAGTAAAAGAGGTTGACAATAAAATTACTCTATTAAATGAAGAAATAACCAAACAAATAGATGAACGAACAACAAGAGAAGTACTCAGTACTAATTGATTTAGATATTAATAGTTGGAGTGAAGATACATATCCGCGTTTAATTAAAGAATAATAAATAGAGAATACATAGTACTTATTATTTATGATGAAGATGGAAATAAATTGGAGGATGTTAATTCTAAAATTAATAAAGTTGGTAGTTTTAACTGGATAAATGATTCAAAAATATTTGTATTTTTATTAGAGTCAAATAGAAGAATAAAAGGAATGAAGAAATTTAATATTAAAGAACCACAAAATACATTTTTGTTTATTTAATCAAGTAAAATATTGTTTTCATTTGGATATGATGATATTTATTTTTACAAAGAATATATAAAACAAATCATTTTTTTTAAACAAGAGTCCTTTAGGTATAAAGGAATAAAGAAAACAATGTCCAGACTTTTTCACACCACACCGAATCATTGTAGTTGAAATGATTTTATTAAATATGTTCTATTTTTAACATTTATTTTAATACCTTTATTATTTTCCTTTCAAGTAGTTTTAATTCATAGGTAATTAAATAAAAATATAAATTGAAACATCAAAATATTTTCATCACATTTTATTGTAGTCTTTTACCTCTGATTCATTATTAATAATTTATGTTTATTACTCACTATAGAATTTAAACAATTATAATAAAATTAAAAGATTGGTAAATCACCAACTAATTATATAATATTATTAATAATAAATCCAATTGATTATTGCATTACGATTATGTTACTTAAATGAATAATTAAAAGATTATACTTATATGTAATAAAAAAAAAGAAACCAAAAAAGAATTATTAGTAATTAAGTTTTCATCATATTGAGAAGTGAGGGAATCTGTTTCTTCAACATGACTTATTTCTATTCAAATGTTGTTTTTTCAAACATACTTGAATTAAATGGTTCTTCATTTAAGTCTTATGTTTACTTAAAATAATATAAAAATGAAATAATCAAATAATTATAATTTTAAATAGATAATATTTGTTACAATAAAGTATTAAATTGACGTATCTTGTTGTTTGATTATTGTTCTGTCAAATCAAATTTACAATATTTAAATCATTAAAGTAACAAAAAAATAAATATTTGATTAATTTTATTCAATAAATCTTTGAAACAATAATGAATTATCAAAATTTATAGTTTAGAAATGATCAAGTTAGTTCTTATTAATAAATACCAAACATTTTATTTCCATGTCATTATGATTTAGATTGTTTAAACTAACAAAGAAATCATTTCTTATTTTATTAGATACTAAAACAGGAATAAACAAATCTGTTAGATAAACAAACAATTGAAAAAAAAACAAGTATTAAAACTTAAAACATAATTTGATGAATACAAAACAATAATATGATTATTCAAAAATAAAATTAGATGGTGTTGTTTCATTTTCAAATTTCATCACCTGATGAACAAGACGTTCTGCTTTCTTATCTACAAAGAATAAAAGTGGGGAGAATAACGAAACAAATAAAAAACATACAGAACTAAATGCCATAATTGTCCAAATATCTATCTGTAATAACCCAGCTGCAAGTAGTAATGATATAATTTGTCCTAAAGTAATAAACACATTAATTAAACCAAGATGAGTTGCATATGAATATGTTGAAACTAGTTTTTTCATATATGAAAAAGGTAGTGAATTCATTTCAACAAACTGAAAAGCTGTAATTTGATGAGCAATAAAACAAGAAGAAATAATTAAAATATCACTGAAAGAAGGATTAAAAGCAACGTCCTTACTAATAATAGAAGGTGCTATTGAAAGAATTGCATAAGAAAAAACAGCGAAAATATTAGAAATAAAATATAAACGAACTCTTCCATAACATTTTTCAAATAATGGTAATACAAAAGGAGAAATAACTTGAACAAGCCAAAATGAAGCAGTACTAAACATCCCAACTGAAATAGCATTAGGGTATTTAGGATTTGTTTGATTATTTATATGAAAAATATCTTTTGCATAATAAATTGTCATATTAAATGAAGCAGGATAATAACCAATCCATGATAACATTAAAAGAATATAAATTATTATTAATTCAATTGTTATTTCTTTAATCCCATTATAAGTATTAATAAAAGGTGCAAGAAAAAAACGTTTAAAAGAAAAATCTTCATCAGGTGGAATAAATTTTTCTTCATCAGCAACAATTAATGTTGGAATAAAACTTATTAATAATACAATAAATGATATACCAAAGATAATTGAATAATAATAACCATTTCTTGTGAGTAATATTATTCCCCCAATTACATTACAAACAACACCTGAAATTGCACCTAAAGCTGCACTATAAAAATAAGCAATTTGTTGATTTTGGTAATTAAAAAAATCAGGTATTAATGCACGAGAAGGTTCACTCATAAAATTAGCACCAAGGTACATAAATGATAATCCAATGAATGCAAGTACATTTGATGACCAATCAATTCCATTTGTAGAAATAGGTAAATGATCAATATGACAATATTTACAAATAAGTTCACTAGTAATTAAGAGTGTTATTGAAATAAATTCAAATAATACACCAATACCAATAAATATTCTACGTCTTCCATATTTAAAAGTACATCTATCACTCCATCCACATACACATAATGTTATAATCATTCCAACAACTGACCCACAAATTCCAATTGTAATTTGTGCAATGCTATAAACTCCATTTTCTTTTTCTTTATTATTAATTACTCCAAAATATGGAATTGCTACACTGGTAATTGTAGAATCTAAAATTTATTGATTTCGTCTCATTAAGGTTATTTAAAATTATATAACAAACAACAAAATTGAACACCTGCCTGAACACTATTTAATCCAATAAATCTTAATGAATTTATCAAATAGGAAGATGTAGAGTATTTTTTCTTCATTTAAAACAACTTTTTACAAATTATTTTTTTAGTTTATTTGAAATTTTTTATAAAAACTTCGAAAATTGAACTGAATATTAAATTAGAACAAAAGAGATGAATGAATTTATGTTTAATTTAATTCATCTATCTCTTGATAATGGAAAAAAAAGAATATCTAATCAAATGGCTCAACGAAAAGCAGAAAAAATGGCAATAGATCCATTTTGTATATTACATTTAGTTCATATTGGATTATTGTCTTCTTTAAATTCAATGAACATTTTTATTATTTGTGACATCTCAAAAGGAAGAAAAAAAGAAATTCAGGAATTTTATCAAATGTACGAATTATTTCATTACTTTTTA
>NW_001854363.1:12472-15839 GCF_000209125.1 Entamoeba dispar SAW760
GGTGAAGAAATAATTCATCTATAACATCACTTATTGAAGTTTTAAAACCATTAAAAAAAGAAAAAATGAATTTTAGTAATAGAATTGTTTTCATTGATTCTCCTTTTCTTCCAAATGAAATACAAATTTCAAAAGAGCTTGAAATATTAAAGAAAAGGTTGATGACAATTTGTTTTCTTCGAAATGATAATAGTATTCTCAATCCTTATATTAAAATAAAAGTACCAATAGAGTTATTTAAATATTATATTAACGAACATTGTTTTATTCCTTTTCAATTTGAACAAAAACAAAAAGGATATTCAATTGAATTAGAATTTGTTCATTGGAATGGATTATTATTTCCAGTAAAGAAAGAAAGTAATGAAATGACTATTGAATACCAAAAAGGAAAAATAATTATTGATACACCAACACCTAAAATAGAAGTAAATAAAATTGCTGAAGGAAATGAATATGAAATTATTGATTGTTTTGAAGGACAAAAAATTATTAAAATATTTGTAGACGAATTTAATACTCGTTGTGAATGTTGTGGACTAAAAAATAAACAAATTCATTTTGAAAAAATGTATTGTTTTACTCCAAATAAAAATAATCCTTTTTCAAGATATATTTTATTAAGTCAATGTTTAAATTCTAAATCAATTATTTCAAATGATATTATTCAAGCATTTATACATTTTGTATTTATTCAAAGTGAGGAAACAATACTCATTGATGAAATTTATGGAATTAGAAATGAAAAAAACATATTTATTATTTCATCGGTTGTTGTTCATTGTAATTCTACATCAAAATTTTATTATTGGAAAAGAAGAAATATGACAAATACAATACCCCATAAATGTAATATATATTGTAAAGTTTTTGGAATATTCAAACAGAAAAAAATTATTACTGTTGAACCAGAAAACTAAGATGTATTAATTTCCTTTTTTATTCTATTTTCTAATATATAATTACTGGATTTTTATTTTGTTTTTATTTCATTTATTTTAACTAATTTCAACATAAAACTATATATCTAATCTTTGTTATAAAACCTTTCTCTTTTAATACCTATTATGATGTTTGTTTCGTTTCTACAAAATAAGGAAAATATTAAAATAAAATTCATTCAATATACTAATTTCTTATAATATGTATTTTATTTAAACTAAAAAACTAAAAAGATTAGTTATATACTCATAGATTTCTAGTATTCATTCAATGAATCCAACTTCTTACTAAAGACACTTTGAACAAAAAGAAACAAAGATATTCATAAAAAGAAAATACCTTTGAAAGTATTTTTTTTATAACAATACATCAAAATAAATAAAATATTAATTGATTCATCTTAGAGACTACTCCAACTGTTGAGCAAATTAATTTATAACCGTTTAAAATTTAATAAAAGCAATTTTTACTATTTTAATTTCTTTTAAAAATAAAAGAGCATTTCTTTTTTTTTATCTCACAATGGAGAATGTCAATTGTTTAACTTAAAATAAAGAAAGAAGAAAGAAACCTTTATAAACCAAGATTTGTGCTATAAATATAATTCTTTCATTTTCTTTATAAAACTAAAAAAATACTCTCTACAATTTATTTTTAATCCGATAACTTTCCTTAATAACTTCATTTTAATTTCAAATAAGCTCAATAAATATATAATGAATAAAAAATACAAAATTATCAAACAACATTATTTTAACAAAACAAAAAGTTAAAGAGTTCATTATTTTTAGTACTAGTACTATCAAATTCCATAATGTAATATCAGAATATAATCGTATTTTCACAAAAGGTGATATCGATGATTTCAATTTATGTGTTGTTACTGTATCTTTATCTAATTATTGTCAACTATCATTATCAACAAATAATTATATTATTAGAAATAACTATAAACCATCAAAGACCCATACAGTGTATATATATCCTAATCAATAGTTAAAAATTGAATCATCAAATCAAATAACATTCAATATTTATAGAAAGAAAGAACCATATCAAAAAATTGAATTCAGTTTAACAATTGAACAATCAAATGAAGGAATAACATTAATTAAAGAAGTAGAAAATAATAATAAATCAATTTCAACACTAATTATTTCTTCTTCAAAACATTTATCTTTTTCAAATGATATTGAATATTCAGAAACAACATCAACAACAAATAAAAGTCAAATAATGATTATTAGAATGAAAGGAATAACATTAGATAGTATTGGATATAAGAATTGTAATATGTTGATTTATAAACAAGAAATACAAGAATGTATTGAATTTGAAAAAGGATATTATTTAAATTCAAATAAAGAATGTCAATTATTACCAGATAATTGTATTGTAGGATATAAAACATATTGTTATCAATGTAAAGAAGGATATATTAAAGAAAATGGAGAATGTAAAGAAATTGATAATAAATGTAATAAATCAGAAAGAAATTATTGTTTAAAATGTTCAAATGGATATAAAATACAAAATAATCAATGTATTGGAGATAAAGAAGATCAATGTTATTATGAAGGAAATAAATGTGTATCATGTTCAAATAAATATACATTAAATAATGGAAAATGTTCAAATAAAGAAAAGAATCAAAATGGAAAGAATGAAGAAATATATTGTGAAAATGGAAAATACATCAATAATAATAAATGTATAAAATGTTCAAAATCAGAAATATGTCAAACAAATGATATTGAAATAAAATGTAAATATGAAGAATATTTAGATAATAATAAATGTATAAATAAAACATGTGAAGAAAATATGATAAAAGATCAAAATGGAAAATGTAATAATAATATTTCATATTGTTTAAATAAATCATATGTTAATGGAAAATGTGTTGAATGTTTAAATACATATTCACCTAATTTGAAGGGAGAATGTATTAATACAAAAATAGAATATTGTGAAGAACAAAATGGATATGGATGTAAAAGATGTAAAGAAGGATATTATTTAACAAAAGACATGAAATGTTTAAAATGTGATGATAAATGTGAAACATGTTATGGAACATCTACATATTGTATGAGTTGTTCTAATGATAAATATTTAAGAAATGATAAAACATGTCAATCAAATAAAGAATTAAATGGAACATGTTTACAAATATTAGCAGATGGAAGTGGATGTGGAATATGTAAGAATGGATATTATAGAAATGGGAAAGGATGTTCAAAATGTGAAAAAGAATGTTTAACATGTAATCAAAAAGATAAATGTATAATATGTGGAGAAGGATATTTTATGAGTTCAACAGGAATATGTAAATCAACAACAACAATTAAAGGATGTAAAGGAGAAATAGATAAAGAATATGGATGTAGAGAATGTTTAACAGGATATTATTTAATAAATAAAG
>NW_001854362.1:0-1687 GCF_000209125.1 Entamoeba dispar SAW760
TCAAAATCAAATTGGTCCAGTAACTACACAAGATGGTTTAGAGAAATATACATTCTTTAAATGTAAATCTTATTGCTCTTCTTCAAGAAGTCATCACCATAGTCGTCTTTGTCTTGTCATTAATGGACTTCCAGGGGGACCTTATTATTCTGCACCATTTGTTTTACAAGCTCGAGAAAAAAGAAGTGCTAAACCATCTCTAGAGGAACTCAAATTAATAGAAAATAAACAACAATTATCGGTTACATCAGAAGAACGAGATATTCACACAACAAAAGAATATGAAATTGACCTTAATGAAGAGAGTGGAACAGAAGTTATAACCAATGTTAAAAAAGAAAATGTAGTGGTAATAATATTATATATGATTAATATAAATTTGATCAATCAAATCTCTGAACACTTCACTACTAATCTTAAAAGAATAGAAGGAGTAACAACTGTTAAAACAAAAACACAAAATAAAAATATTTATTTTTGTGTGTTTATTGATAAAGATGAAAGTTTAGAAAAAGTAACTCGATATACAAATGGTTATATTAAAAATAATATTGGAAGTGAAAATCTATTTAATGCAGATTTATTAACTCTTGGAATCATTCAAAATTTCTTAATCAGTAATAGTACAAACTAACTTCCTTTTTCATTCATTATCTAATACCTTAATTATAACAAATCCTTTCCATTCCTATTGTTAATTCAATTGTTTTTCGAAAAAAAAAAGAAGAACCTCTTTTTATTATTACTTTTCTCTTAAAAGAATACTCAAATTTCTTTTATTTCATTTAACTCTATCATTTATCTCTGAATATCTTAAGAAATTATTTCAAGAGTATGTTTCAATTGATTAACTATGTTGTATGTAAGAAAAAAATATTTAATTAATAAATTTATTATTTAATTTGTGTAGATAATAGAATTGTACCAATTATATGATAGGTCAATATGAATATTACTTTGTAGTTTTAAAAAAAAACTTCTTTATATCTCTTTTTTATATCAAAATAAATGTTTTATCTCTTAATTTATATTATAACATTACTTAAATATAAAGTCCTAAAAAGAATAGTTGATGATTTCTTATCAGTGATAGTCTTTAATAATATAATATATAATCATTTATTCGATCATATTTGTATTTAATGATAATTAAATGAATCTAGAATAGAATAATATAACAAACTCTTGTGTAAATATAATTAAGAATCCTTAAAAGATGATGTTAAACAAAATACTATAAAAAAAAAAGAAATAATTATTCACTTCAGTAGAATCATGTTGCTGTTCTAAATACTTTTAGATTGAAGTAGCAATTAATTAATGTTGAAAAGTCCATTGAAGTTTGTAGTCATTATTATATTTAGGTTCATATGAAAAAAAAATTAAGAAAATATTCAAATGAAATAATAAAATGAAATAGAATGAAGGAAATAAATACAAATGGAATAAAACAGTAGGACAAATCATTTTAACTATTATTAATCAAGATATTATTATGTTATAAAAAATAAACCAAAAGAATTTTGTTGTAAATTGAAATTTTTTAAGTATTACATCAGTAAACTAGAGTCGTTGAATTATTTAGGAATATAAAATGATAGGTGAGTTGGCATTAGACAAATAAACAGTTTAAATCACATCCAATTATAATTCTAATAGTACTAAATAATAACAGTACAATAGAATA
>NW_001854361.1:0-2065 GCF_000209125.1 Entamoeba dispar SAW760
ATTATTCTCTTGATTTCTTTATTTTCTTCTATTATATTGTTTGTTCTTATATTATTTATTATTCTTATTTTTATCTTATCTTTTTCTTTTTTAATATTTCCATATGTTATTTCTGTATTTTCTATGATAAGAATTGGTGTTTCTATGTTATATTCTTCTAAAAGTATTCTTTCAATTATATGATATTTCCGTATGATTTGTACATTGTTTAATCTTCCCAGTTTTGTTGAATTTTCTATTCTTCTTTCATTTCCTTGACTTGTTCCATTAGGAATACAAATGATTGTTCTTTCATTTTCTCCTTTCTTTTCTACTTCTTTCTTAATATTATTGAATATCATTGTTAATTTACTTTCTGGTTTAATCATCATTTCTACTCCTTTAATATTTTCTTTTCTAATTTTCACATTCTTCTCATCATTGGAAATGATTTCTTCAATTATTTTCTTTTCTTCTTCTTTTAAATATTTCATTCTATCAATTCTTTCATATTCATTTCCATCATACAAATACACATCCATTTCATCATATTCAATATCAATTATCATTGTTACCATTCTAGGTTTCATCTCTTATTTGTTTTTAAGTTCATTTAATTTTGATTTTTATAACATTTTAATATTTTTGTTATTTAAAAATTGATTTTGAAATAAATAATATAATAATTTATCTTCATTGAATATTTCTTCTTCTTATTCTTCATACAATATCAATCATAAAATACCGTTTCAACAAATAAATGAAAATGAATAAATAACAATAAAATGTATATTAAGAATATGAATAAATAAATATAAATAGAAAGAAATAATAATATAAAATAAGAAGTATATTAAATGAAAGTAAAAAGAGTAAAATATGAAATGAAAGAAGAAATAAAGATAATAATTAAAACAAAAATGAATATAATAAACAAAAATAATAAATAAATAAGAAAATAATAAAAGAATGAATAATTTGAAATAATTTAATAAATAAAATTGATTATGAAATATAAAATAAATAAAATGATAAGTATTAATGTAAATAATGAAAATATAATATTAATATTATTTTATAAATTAATTGAAATTTAATTTCATACAATATAAAATATATTTATTCATTTATTAGTTTCGTCTTTTTATATTTTATTTCTTATTTTATTTATTATCTTCTTTATCTTCTTTATTTTATTTATTATTTATTATTATTGAAAATATGATAAATAATATGTGAAATTAATGATAAATGAAATAGTCAAATAATTATATGAAATATATGTTGTTATGAAATAATTTATTTATTTCATATTTCAAAATAAAATTGATGAAATAAAATAAATATCAATAAAATAAATAGAACAATGATATGGCAATTTGAAATTGTACTTTAAATTGTGTTTTATTAATATATTAGATTATTATACATTCAATTTATGAAATATATTTAATTATCATTATTATATTATATATTTGAAATTAAAGAAACACAATTTATTAATTAAAGATAAATAGAAATAATAATTAATGAATAAAAATAAAGAAATAAAGAAAATAATAATATCATAATGAAATACAATTATATTCATATTATTTATAATTTATTATGTTTCATTTTATTATATTATTTATTATATTCATATATTATATTCATATTATTGTTTATATTCATTATTTCATTTGATTTATTATATATTTCTTTCTATTCTTTCATTTCTTATTACTTTAAAAACAATTTATTTGTTATATTATTATTTATTATTTATATTTATTTTTCATTTGTTATATAAACTATTCTATTTATTATTTCTCATATTGTTATATATTTCTTTCTATATTTATTATCATTCATTTTATTTAATTCTTTCTTCTTATTATTCATTTTATTATATTTCTTTCTTCTCTTCTTTTTATTTTCTTCTTTTATTATCTTTTATTTATCTTTTATTTATCTTTTATCATAAATAATAAATAACAAGAAATGAATAAGATAGATGAATAAGAATGATATTTAATATGATTATCAATTAATGAAAATATAAAATGATATAATTTAACAACATTATCAGATATAATATCAGTAA
>NW_001854360.1:0-1085 GCF_000209125.1 Entamoeba dispar SAW760
AAATGTCAACGAAAGTATAAAAATTTATAAGGTAAAAGTTGTTCAGATATTAATTTTAAACAAGTGATTTATTAATAAAAATTTATAAAAAATGATACTTCTATCATGATTTTTTTGAGACACAAAAAATGACTTATCTTAAATATACATCGTTTTTCATATAATATAAAATAATAATTATAATACTGATATATCAAATAAAATAATTGTTTTGTAGATAAAGTATTGAAGGACGTATAGATGAGTAGAGTCAATATTTTTTGTCACTGAGTCAATTTTATCATATCTCTGTAACAAGGTTGTTTTAATGAAAACTTATAAGGAAAAAAATGTTCTTGGAGGTAATCTGAAGACCTCATTTTTTAACAATTTTTTCATGATTATTTCATCATTGAGCATTACCTTTGAATAACAAAAAAGAATAACAAAAAATGACCTAAAAATAGTGAATAACAAAAAAGAATAACAAAAAAGAATAACAAAAACCCAACATACAAATGTTTTATATAACAACGAAAATTCCTTCTACACGGGGTAAATTTCAACAAAAATTGCAAAAAGACCCCCCCTACTCGAAATACGATTTTTGAAAATGCCCTTTTTGAAAAAACTACCGTTTTTTTGTTGAAATTAGAAGGAATAGAACGAAAAAAATTGATATTCCGTCGAAAAGTGAACCTTTATTACACAAAAGCTAGGAAAAACCATCGGATTAACACTAGACCAAAATTTTAAGATGGTAAAAGCTCGATTTGCCGAAAAGGATGACGTGGTTACCAACAAATATTCGGCATTTTCGGCGACATGTTTGTATGGATAATCTGAATCGTTTTCTATTTTTAGAAATTTTATAAATTATTTGTATGGATAATCTGAATCGTTTTCTATTTTTAGAATAATTCTATATTGTTTGTATGGATAATCTGAGTCGTTATCTAATTTTAGAAAAACTTTGAAGTTATTAATAAATTTATGAAGTAAAACAATAGTTTTTTCTAATAAATAACTAACAAAAGTTGTATAAATGAAAGAAAAATATTGATAGTTAAATGAAACCTGATAAAATACGTATCATTCAAAATACA
>NW_001854359.1:0-1010 GCF_000209125.1 Entamoeba dispar SAW760
GATTAAGAGTTCTTTCATGATTTATTGGGTAGTGGTGCATGGCCGCTTTTAGTTGGTGGAGTGATTTGTCAGGTTAATTCCGGTAACTAACGAGACTGAAACCTATTAATTAGTTTTCTGCCTATAAGACAGAAATGTTCGCAAGAACAGGTGCGTAAGTACCACTTCTTAAAGGGACACATTTCAATTGTCCTATTTTAATTGTTAGTTATCTAATTTCGATTAGAACTCTTTTAACGTGGGAAAAAGAAAAAGGAAGCATTCAGCAATAACAGGTCTGTGATGCCCTTAGACATCTTGGGCCGCACGCGCGCTACAATGGAGTTACTAGAGAGCATTTTATCATTTACACCTTATTTATTAGGCTATGTCTAATAGGTAGGGATAGTAAGTGGTGTACCGAGATTGAAATAGTTAAGGAAAACTCAAAAGAACGTACATGACAGGGATAAATGATTGGAATTATTTGTTTTGAACGAGGAATTCCTTGTAATATCGAGTCATTAACTCGAGATGAATACGTCCCTGCCCTTTGTACACACCGCCCGTCGCTCCTACCGATTGAATAAAGAGGTGAAATTCTAGGATTCTGTCTTATAGATAGAAAAATGGATTTAAATCTCCTTATTTAGAGGAAGGAGAAGTCGTAACAAGGTTTCCGTAGGTGAACCTGCGGAAGGATCATTAAAAGAAAAGAAATAATCTTTTAAAATAAAACAAGAAATTTATAGAATAAGATAATCTACAAAGAAAATAATAAAAGTAAGAATAAAAGGAATTAGAATATAAGAAGAAAGAAAAAGTATAATAAAATATTACTTTGGATAGTTTAGTTTCCTGTGCGATGAAGAACGCAATGAATTGCGATAAGTGATAGGAACAATAAAATGTGAATATCCAAACTTTGAATGCTTGAAAGTATACTTATGAACTTTCAGGTATATATGATATTTCATATCCAAAAATAAAGAGTATATTAAAAGCAAATATTAGTAGAAGTGAGAAGTAGC
>NW_001854358.1:0-4393 GCF_000209125.1 Entamoeba dispar SAW760
ATAACATAAAGAAAGTATATGATTGTATGAATCATCAATAAATAATATATTCATTAAAATATTTTAATATTAATAATGCAATATCCAATTTAATTGAATGTGTGTTCAACAGATAATGTATTAAGATAGGATATACATATAATAATATATTAAATATGTTAAATTAAATTTTGAGATTACATTATTTTTCTCTTTATTGTTATTTATTATTAATCAAAATATCATATCAAATAATTAAATGATATGATATTAATTCAATCAAATTATTTCACACTTTATACATAGTTAATTTAAAAATCATATATGATTCGAAGAAAGTAATTAAAATAAACAATCAATTTATCATTAATGCAATTAAATGATATTGAAGTAAATATTGATAAATGTGTAATAATTAGAAAATAAAATATTATAATCATCGATAACATGATTAAAATAATAATTGTAGATGACTCCAAGTCATACAAATATCATTGTGTATCAAATATGAGAAGAATGATGATGTAAAAATGTATTAATAAAATAGAAAATGATATAATGGACAAAATAGATATTCAAAAAATGAATGAAAATAATAAAAATTATCAATAGGATTATATCAATATTTTCAGATATGCTGCATCTATGATCCATTAGTCAATCACTAAATTAGATAAAATTGATCTGTATATTATAAAGAAGATACAAGAGGCAAATATTCACTCAAAATCATTAAGTAAAGATTATATAATAATAAAGGTAAATTAGGAGATGGATTAATGTTATTAAGAGATGAATATAAATTAAAATTAATAAGAATAATAATATATTATGAATTGAAATAATGAAATATAAGAAATGATAAAAATGAATAAGAAATGAATTTAGAAGAGATTTTATAAAACATAAGGTAAAAGAATTAATAAAAATGAAAATAATGAAATATAACAAATTATATAAAATAAGAATAACTCATATAAAATAATAAAATATTTAAATAATAAATTTAATGAAATATATATTAATAAATTAAAATTAAATAATATAAATATTCATTTAATAAAATAATTTGAAAATTAAATGAATGATATGAAATTAACAAGTAGAATATGGATGAATATTAATATAAAATGAAATGATTATAATTAATTAAAATTAATGTAAGAAAATAGTACATTTGATTAATTAAGAAAGTATTAATTACATAAAATAATAAATTAAAATAATATAGTATTTATAATGATAAAATATCATCAATTAAACATATATTATTAAATTATAATGTATAAATTAATAAACATGATTTAATAAATGAATTGAATGTGATAAATTAAAATATAAAATAAATATAATGAATGATGAAAAAATGGAGAATAAAATAAAATAGAATAAAATGAAATTAATATTTAATAAAAATGAAATAAGTAGAATCAAAATAAGAATATAAAATAATGAACTATTCATAGTATTGAATCAAAAAATAATTAATAAAATTGAATATTTCATAAAAGACTAGATATTTAATATAGAATATAAATAAAACAAATATGAATAATAACTGATATGATAATTGTAATGATAAAAATAAGTGTAGTATTTATAATAAACTTAATGGATAAAATTCACCAAGATAAAATAAGACTAATTAATAGAATCAAATAAAAATAATTCAATAGTAATTACAATAAATTAAATATTCATTAAAGAGTCTATAAGAGGTGAAAGAACAAAACATTATAATTTTAAGAGAGATAATGATAAAAAAATATAATGAATAATAATATAAAAAACTTAATGAAATAATGTGAAGACAATAGAGATGAATACAGATATAGAAGTACATCATGAACAATACTTGAAAGAGAGTGAATGAAATAATATCAAATAAATAAGAAAATTTAATATCTATTTCAATTTTAATTTAGTAAATGATAATTGAAAATGTTAGTGTTAATATTTTTTGTATATAATTGAATAGAAGTATTGATTTATCACTTGTCATGAGTTTGTTAAAGTTAAATGGAATAGAAATGATATTTTTATGAAACAAATGGTTATAACTTTCATTCATTTTTAAAAGGTAGTATTTATCATTATATGTTTATTACTCATTGTTTCTTTAATTAAACTATTTGAGACAAATGAACATCACTTATTTACAATTGATGAGAATTATATTTTATTATTATAATTCTTCTTTTAATAGAAGAAACAAAAATTCAAGTATAAAATAGAAGAAATGTGTAATAAAAATGAAGAAGTAAGAATATAAACAAAATCAGAAATAAAAGTGATGTTTGTTAATGTTAATTAAATTTGTATTAATGCTTAAGTAATAAATATAAATAGATTATGATGATAATCAAATTTAAACAAAATACTAATTAGAAATCACAATAAAAAGTGAATTTAATCATATGAAAATGATAGAAGAATAAATTAAATGAAAGATGGAAATGTGATATTTATGTGATGGTATAAAATTTGATGAATAAAAAATAATCAAACACAATGAAATAGAAATGTGATGGTTCAAATGATGTTATTTAACATAATGAAAACAGAGACAAGAAATAAAGAAGATAAAAGGTTGATGTATAAGAAAGACACAAAAAAAAATAAAAAATGAAACAGAAGGAATTAATAAGAAATAGGCTCATAAAAAGAAGATGGAGAAATATTGTTATAAAAAAAGGATAATATGTTAATTGAATGTAGATGTTTGTTTCTTACATTCTAATTGAAATAGAATAATTTACTAGTTCATTCAAAACTCTGTTTATTATTTCATAGTTATACGTCTCTAATCAAACAAAACAAAATTTATTTCCTATACTCTATTACAATAAACTTAGTTATAAACAATAATATCAATTGAAATAAAAGAAAAATGATTTAATAACAACAAAGAAAACAAATGGAATAAAACATAAGAGAATTATAAGTATACAATGTCAAAAAAGAACAAATGAAATGAACAACTTCTATTTTCATTTGAATAAATGAAGTAATTGAAAATAATACAATGTTTTAAAACAAGATTTGATAAGGGAAAGTTATCAAAAGACATTAAGGTAAGATGTTTTATTAACTATAAAAATATCGAAGTAATAACCATTATTGTCATAGTATAAATAAGTCAATAAGATATAAAACAAGAACTTAATATCTATTTAAGTAGTGTAAATGGATATGAGAAAGAAAGAAAAGTTGAAGAAGAATGATAAATACAAAATAAAATCAATTAAAATAGAAAAAAATTAAGAAACTTAATAATAAAAAGTATAGTAAAATAATACATAAAATACTGTAAAAATGTTAAAAAAATATTTAAATATCAAAACATCATTAATTTAGAAAAGAAGGACGATTGTCATTATAAGATATGAAATACCAAGCACAAATAACGTAGATAAAATTCATAAATAACAAATTTGTTTAAAAAGAAAATAACAAGGTAATAAAGATATAAATAAATAGGAATTTGATAGAGTTACAAAGAAATAAAACAAAAAAAAGAAATGAGTATAAATAATACAAACATAGTAAACATAATAAGATAGAAAACTAATAATTGGTTTAAGTTTTATTAACAACAAACAAAATAATAAAACTACAATAATTAAAGTTAATTGAAAGAAGAAAGGAAGAACAACAATAAAGATAATACTCAAAGTTGAAATAGTTTCAGAATGGTATTGTGACTAATCGCTAATGGATGAAATAACATTTAAATAGTATCTAAATTAATTTCTTACATACATATTTTACATTTTTGTATAAGCACCACATGTCCTTTCTTTGGTGTGTGAAGTTTTTTATTGTCAAAATATTTTTTTATTTGGATAAATGTCTAATACATTCTCAAATTATTTTTATAATGGTAATAATTTTCTGCATTCTCAGATGATTTAAAATGTGTATTTATAATTTATCATTTATTCATATCATTACACGAACATTCTTTTTCATTTTCACATGCAAAATTCATATTTCTATCCTTTGTAGTTATTTAATTTCTACTGAATATCTAATGTCAACCCAACATAAATAAGACGTTTTAATTTTTCATCACTAATATTATATGTTTGTTCATAAACACTAATAGAACGTTTATTGCTAGAATATGGATTAAAATAATCACATTCTTTTCATTAGTACTGTACATATTTATTCTTATTATGATAATAACATGTACCACAATCAATATGAACAAAAGTTACTAAATTTTCATTGTCATCTTTTGTTTATATTCAAAATAATACTCTGATATTGCAAAAAACAAGAAATTTGAATTATTTATTAAATTGTTTCTCATTACATATCATTTAAAACAATTTATTTTTATATTATTTATAGTAGTTGTTTCTCTGTTTATCTTTTTGATTTGTTTTAAATTTTGATTCATTTATTA
>NW_001854358.1:4493-15160 GCF_000209125.1 Entamoeba dispar SAW760
ATGAATGGTTTTATTATATTTTTATTTAACCGTCTGTTTCATTCTATTTATTTTAAATAAACAAACACAAAGTAAAATAAGAAGTAAAGAATGGTTTTCAATTAAAGAAAAATTGTTATAATACTATGTTATCATTATTTAAATTGTTTGGGTACTGGTACTCGGTTACAAAAGGAGAAAAGAACTGTTAAATGAAGTTAAAATGACATTATAAGATGAGGCTTATTCTGGTGAATATTGTTGCTGATTATTTTAAGATATTTTAATTTAAAAGAAGAAACGTTCATTATCATAAAACATATATTTTAGGTTTTTCGTCATTGTTTCATTTTTCTTCTTTTTAAAATATATTAACTAACAACGATGAATATGATGAATTTTATTTTTTGTTGTTCATAGTATTTCTAACTGATGAGTTTAATAATCATTAATCAATAATATAAATTAAGTATTGGGTTGTCATTTATTAAGATAATCAGATTTTTAAATATAAATTATGACTCATTATTTTTATTTGTTTATTTCGTATGTTTGGTTTATCTTTTTTTAACTTCTTTTATTTTTATTAACATTATTTCTACAATAAATTAAATAGTGACTATAATGTATATTGAATATTTCAATATGTGTTTTTATTTTCATCATAAATAATCATTGTTTTAATAAATAAATGAATATACAGTATTTATTTTAAAATAAATTAAACAATTTTTCATTTATTATTTTATTTTGAACCAAACACAGTTAAAATTTGAGCCATCTGATTTTCATTTTGTAACAAGATTTTTCAATTAACCAAAAAGTCAATTAATGTTACCATTTCTACCATTACATCACGACACACCCTGATGAACTTGGTCTAGTTTCAGTTTCATATTCAACACTTTTGGTTTTCCATTCAGTGTATGTAACTTCTCCATCAAATCCAGTTCTTTTCTCTCGCTCTTTATGTTCAGTTTTGAACTTTACTTCTTTTTTGTTTGCTTCTTCGATTGATTTGACATCTTTTGTCTCAATGTCAATGTTTTTAAATTTGATTGTTCTTTTTGTATCTCTCTTTTTGTTAATTGGTGTTAGGTAACAACCCCAAGTTAGAAGTTTTTTAATTTCCTCTTCCGTTCTACTGTTATTACTTCCTTCAAATGGGACAGAATCTACAAAATACATTGGAAATTCAATGTCTTCATCATCTCTTGTTGTATCTTTTACAAGTTTCTTTAATTTTGGAAGTAATTTCTCTTTCTTTGTTTTAATTTTTATTTCTAATTCGTTTTCGGATATATTGTATAAGCATTTTGTCCACACAACACAAACATGTTCCCAAAAACCTTCTGTTGGAAAAACATTACAAATTAATTTTATCATTCTTTCAACATTATCTGACAACACTTCTTTGTTGAAGTCTAAAACAATAACAACAGCTTGTACTCCTGTCTGTTCTTTAATATAATCAATCATTTGGTTTATTTGATTTTCATCCATTTCACTTGAATCTTGAATTCCAGGTGTATCAATAACAAATACATTCCTTCTATCACCTTCTCCATTATACCCAACTGTCTCTTGTGTTTTTGGTGCAGAACTACTGCTCACATCAAATTTAATGGTTTTAAGGATAAAATTCCCAAGTGAACTTTTACCATCTCCTACTCCTCCGATTAATACCATTTTGGCTTCTTTTGACTCTCCTCTACTCATTGATTATTACTGAACTGTAATTTGTTTAAAAAGTATTTTAAAACGACAAACTATAATTACCACTTGTTTTAAATGATGTTTACCATTTTTATTTACAATTTAATGTTCTCATTTGAAATTATTTAATGCAATATTATTTTAAATTGAAAAACAATGTTTAATCGTAATTATATTTTTATCATTTTATAAAATTATTTTAATGTTATTTAAAAATACGGAACAAACCATAACGTAGTTAGTAAAATTTAATAAACACCCTTATTTAAATAGTTAAAAATAACCATATTTTTATTATTTTTTTGTTTAAAATTGCAATTTCATAAATTAAAAATAAGCAATTTTATTTATATTTATTATGACTAACCTTACAATGATATAACTATGAAATGAACGTTTTTATTTAATTAAAATTTTATAAAGTCATTGCTTATTCTTCTTTTCAATTAGAGTATATTTATATTAAATGAATAAAATTAACCAATCATTCTTTATATTTGAATTAAACGATAACATGATAATACTGGGGTAATATTTTGATAATGTGTGTATGGAAAATGTAAAAAAAAGAAGAACCGATTATTTTTATGGTTTATTTGTATTTTCAATAATGTTATTTGATTTATAAGTTTGTGATGGTTATTAACTTATAACAAAATGTTGGTATTTTATTGAATTAATAATATCAAATAATAGTATGATGCTTTTTATCTTGATACCATTAAAAAGAAGTTATCAATAAATTACCTTCTTGATAACAACCATTGACTATTAATGACTAACAATGATTTTTTAATGCTTTGATTTATTTCTTCTTAATGTTTATTGTATATTATTATTTATAATTTATAACTTAACATATGTTAACTGTTTATCATAAATCCTTTTTATCTGTTTATTTATTCATTTTTATAAATAATGGTGTTATGAATAAAATTAATATTGTCAATTTATTTTATGGCTTATCAATCAGTTAACAATGAGTTAATGATTAAAGTATTATAACTCTCATATAGAAGTCATTTTATATTTTTCCAATTAAAACAATGAATAAATTAAAAAAGATAGTTTAGTTAATGTAAGTTTCTAACCATTCTTATCATCATGTGATGATTTAAGATTATAACAACTTGTCATAATTAAGAACTCCACCTACAACAGCTTCAAACTTTCTATCTCCAATTTCTGTTTTTAATCCTTGAAGCTTTGTTTCTGAAGCACCAACAAGATTCTTTGGAATTTTTTCAGTTACAGGCTTACTCTTCACTACAGTCCATTCTGTGTAATTAATACTTCCATCATATCCAACTATTTTCTCTCTTTGTAGCTTATTGATTAATAACTTTATGCGATCATGTTTTAATTCAACAATTTTTGTTTCTTGTTTCGTTTCTATATAAGTGTTATGAAATTTTATACTTTTTACTTCTTTATTTTTTAAAGAAGGTAAAGTACGTACCCAACTCAACATTGATATAATTTCATTCTCTGACCTAGTGTTATCTACTCCTTCATCTGGAGATGAATCAACAAAGTACATTGGTATAACAAAATTTGAATCTCCTGTTGTTTCTTCAGCGAAATTTAACAACTGTTTTTTATAACCTTTCCTTTTGCCTTCAACCATTTTGTCAATTACATTTTGTGGTGTGTAGCAATAACATTTACTCCATACAACACAAACATGTTCCCAAAATTCATAAACAGGAAAAATCTCATGTATTATTCGAATCATTGTTTTGGTACTATTTAACAACCGAGGGTTGTTAATATCTAAACAAATAACAATAGACTTTATTCCACTTTCTGTTTGGATATATTTTACCATTTGTTCAATATTTTTTTTCTCTTTTTCTTTACCATTAGAATCATTAAAACCAGGAGTATCAATAACAAATACATTCTTTCTATCACCTTCTCCATAACCTCCATTTGTTTCTTGTGTTAATGAATTAGCACCATCACCTACTTTAAACTTATTAAGTTTCTTCAAGATAAAGTTACCAAGCGAACTTTTACCACTTCCTGTTTCTCCAATCACTATTAATTTAGTTTCCTTTGTTCCTCCTATGCTCATTGATCATTGTTCACTTATAAGTTCTTTAAATAGTATTTTATTGTGACAAAAAATTATTTATAGATTTGTTGAATGATGTTTATTATAAAAATATCTTATTTTTGTTTAAAATAAATATACACAATTCAATGTTCTTAAAATACTCGCTGTATTATTCTATGTTTATACAAAAACAACAATTTATTTTTATCAAATTTTACATAAATACTATTTAACGTTTTATTACAACATTTCTTTTAATTCCTATGATGTATTTATATTTATTTTTACATTAAAGCTTATTTTGGTTTAACTGATTAAGCAATTATTCAAAACTGGATGATTTTTGTTTGTTTGAAATGGAAATTAACAAGAGATAAATATAAATAAACATGTTTATGATATAACATTTGAACAAAAAGCGATAAAATAATTTCGTTCAACATTCGAAATATATTTGCTATATTACTTAATAATTGTTTACAATAATTAAATTATTATTTCTCATTTTTTAATAATAGTAATTATTCGTTGTTATTATTTTAAAAATTAGTTTGTGTGACGCTAATGATATTATTTTTAAATAATCGGAATAAAAATTAACATTATAAATAGTTGATTCTATTTATATATTTATACAAAACAAAAATATGAATATTATTAAAACAACACAGTCAATTTTTTACTCACTTTATTAGTCATATTGAAATAATAAATTAATGACTAATTTTTTCTTAGTATTATCGTAAATAACAGTAAGGTATTATCAAAAAATGAAATTATTTATTGTGTTATATTTGTTACATCTTTTTTTTTATTTTAAATAATTCAAAAATATCATCAAAGTATATTTGTGTTGTTTAAAATAATTAGGTTTATAAACTATGTTTGTTATGGCTCTTCTGATATAATACATAGCCTGTGAATTATTTTTATCACAATTTTAATAACATCATTTCAATCCATTAAAGAATGAATTATTTTAAGCATTACCTTTTACGAAGTGATTCCAACATTCTAATAACCAAACGAAGAAATTCTTTACTCTATTACTGTTTGTGTTATTAGCTACTACTTCCCAATCACCACAATTAATTATTCCATTATATCCGATTCTTATTTCTCTTCTCATGTATTTGACTTGTGGTATTGTATTACTATCACTTTCTGTTAAATCCTCTTGTCGATATTTTTCTTCTATGATTGCTTTATATTCAGAGCCTTTTGTTTCTAAATCCCTATAAATTTCAATATCACCTAAACCCCGAACCTCTTTTAGAAGTCTTTCAATCTCCTCCTTTGATCTACTATTGTCTTCTCCTTCTGGTTGCGAGTCAACATAAACCATTAGTGGCATATTAATAATTTCTTCTCTCTTTGTTATTTCTTCAATACGTTTCTTTATTTGTTTATTAAAAAAATCTTTTTTCATCGTCTTATGACTCTCTATTATATTTTTTGGTGTATAACAATAGCACTTAGTCCATACAATACAAACATGCTTCCAAAAGGGATAAAATGGAAAAACATTACACATAATTTCGATCAATGTTTCTAAATCATGAGAAAGTATATCATTATTAAAATCTAAAACAATAACAATTGTTTGTATCCCTCCTTGCCCTATAATATATTTAATCATTTCATTTAACCAGCTTTCATTCTCTTTACTTGTGTCTTGAAGAGTAGGTGTATCAATAACAACTAAATCACTTCTATCATCTTTTCCTTCACACCCAATATGTATTTCTTTTGTTACTGAATTAGCACCATCACCTACTATAAAAACATCACTCTTTAAAATAAAATTACCAAGTGAACTTTTGCCAACACCTGTATCACCAATCAAAAGTATTTTTGTTTTTGGTTTATCTTCTGGTACACTCATTGTTTATTTTTTAGTTGTAATTTCAACTTCTTTAAATATTATATAACGTTAATATTTATAGATTTTTTTTGGTTCAGCAATTATGTTTGTCAATTTTATTTACATAATGCTGTAAAAATAAGTGTTTAATTATCGAAACATCATACCTTTAACGTATTTAAAATGACAAACTTTACCCCCTTTTATTTTATTTATAAATAAAATTGCATCTTTAATTCTAAAACAGTTAGTTATAAATAAAAGAATAAAATTCAACAAAATAATTAATTTTATAGCATTAATGCCTCACTACCATTTCATTAGTTTTACATGAAATTATTTTTATTTTATCAACAGAAAGTTGTATAGAATTTGATTTTACAATACATACATAATTTATTTAAATGAAGTGTTAAATAAAAATAAATATGAATATTTTATATTTATTTAAAATAAATGGATAAAAGAAAGTTATAACATAAGAGCTAACAAATTAATTTGTTATTTTATAAACATATAGACTATTAATGAAACAGGTTATATCTTTTATTTTGTTGTAAATAATAAATTTATACTTAATTTTATTGACTTATTCGTAAAACATAAAAATGTGTTTTTGTTATTTCAATCATTTAATACAAACCAATTAAAATTTATGTTTATTCATTTTAAGAATTACATATTATTATTAATGTTATCTTATTATTTTTAATTATTAACATTGTAGAAGTTTAATTATCTTTAAAATGAATTATTAATTAAATTTATCATTTATTTTATTGTTATTTATGTTTGAACTAATAGTATTATATTCATTGACAAATGGTTTGTTGTAACAATGTTTATTTCTATAATAAAAAATCCTTTCAAGAATTTGTTAAACCAGTGAACAAACAAAACAATAAAAAAGATTGAATTAATTATTTTATTCTCTGTGTTTATTATTTCTATTATCCACGTAAAATAATGATATTTACTTGTATATTTAAATTTTTATTGTGTTGAAATGTAATTTTATTAAAATTAATGTTTGTTTCATTATCATTCTTCTGTATTATTACAGCATTATGTTAATATTTTCTTTTATTAATGTATATCATCAAAACTGTTATCATTATATAAGTATAACATACCATTTTTCATTTATTTTGTATTATTCTTATTCTCATTTTATTCAGTCTATTTCTGTTTTTATTTATAAATTATAAATAAATTAAACAATATTTATTACATCTAGATTTATTTCCACTTATCTGTGTTTTATACTTCTTAACTTCTCATGTACTAATTTGTATTTACTTAATTTATTAAATAATTCTTTGTTATAATTTTCATTTTATATTTTTGTAACTTCAATAATATTGTTTTATAATTATTTGTTATTTTGAATACATTATTTCATGATGTAAATTTAATATCATCTCCTGTTAATAAATCTTTGTTATGAATAACTGTAATTAGTCTGTTTGATGTTATTCAATGACGTTGATATTTTCCATTTTTCTATGTTATTTTTAATTACTGTTTTAGTTATTTCTTCGTTTATATTGGGTATTTCAACTAAATAACTACTGTTTTTATTGATAATTCAACCAACTAAATTTGTTTCAATAAAATACATAATTTCAATAACACAATGTCAATAAAAAGGACTATGTGAATATATAGAAATTTATCTGTAATATCTGTTCTGCTAACATTAAATAACAAATCTAAAACAGTGAATAATACATGAAAAACAATTTCAAATGGTATAAACTGTTTTTTTGAATTTACTTATTATGAGAATATTCAATGTGAACTTTAATAATAACAAGAAGAATGAGTAAAGAATATCAATAAAAACTTCATAACATCTATCAACAATGAGTTTAAGAAGTGAAGGTGTTTGTGAATAACAAAATAATGAAAATAAAAGAAAATGAAATTTATCATCAGTATTCTTATTAATTTAGATTCACCATTATAAAATTAATAATGATAATTAATACCTTAATTCTATTTTTTCCTTTATTAACAATAATTTCTTGATGAATTTTATACCACTTTATTACTAATTTCCTTCATTTGAGAATTGAACAATTAATTATAATAAAGTACTTATTAGAATCAATACAGATGGAAATAATTCTTCTACAACAAGTCCAATGTTCAATTAATCATTCTGAACAATTTCTTGATGTGGTATTAACTTTAGTATACCAGAAATAAAGTGTTGAATATCAGAATTAATTACCAATACAACACCTTCTTTATTTATTTCATATCATTCAATTACAACTAAAAACAGTCAATAATTTTGATAAAAGATAACAATATTACATTAATTTTATTCAAAATTAATGGATTTAAGTTTTTTCTCATGTTTTATTTGAAAAATATCATCCATAACTAAACAACAGAAATTGTTAATATTCAAAGAAAAATGAAAATGAAAATTACGTATTACTTTAAGTATTTCTTGAAAAAGAATTAACATATTTTTCTATTTTATTTTCAAGAAAAAGAACAAAAATGAAACAAATAAACATATTCTCAATGAGATGTTATGAATGATGAGAATTGATATTTCAATTATTTTTATACATTCTGTTTCAATTATAACGTTTATTTTTAATGTTCTTTTATCTGAATATCATTATTTTAATATATTAACAGAATGAAATAAATAAAATATTCTAATTGCTTCACTAATTACATAATTAGTGTTTGTGTTATTTTGTTAAAATGTAATTATACTTATAGTGTTGTGTTTTTATTCATTCTTTATGTGTTATTCAGTTTATTGTTATTCTTTTATTGTTCATTTTCTTCCAATTCATTCATCTCTTCTTCTTATTTTATTAATTCATTTGTTTCTTCTTTATTCTTTCATTTCTCCTATTTCTTTATTGTGTTTTATTATGTGATTTTTCTATTATGATAATACTGTTTGTTTCTATTGGAATTATTGTTAAAATATTATGACAATGATGATTGAAGTAACTAATGAAAATATAATGTTATGATGTTAATTCATTTATTTCTCAATACAAATGATACATACTCTCATTCTTTTATTATGACTGTTTATCTTTGTTGTAGTATTTCATCTAATACAGCATTTTAAACTAATACACGAAATAAAGAAATAATAGGAAGTTCATGTGATAAATGGTATGATAATTAATGAAAAGAAACAAATGAAATTAAGACAGAACAACATAAACACAAACAAAATCAACATCAAATGAATAACCGTATATTCACTATAAAATGATATAAACAAAGTATAGTTTATTGTTGTATTATGCAACTTAATGTATTAATTGTATTCTATGACATTCGTCTTTTAAATTTACGTATTTTTTCAAAGTAAAACCATAATACCATTTTTATTATCACATAATCAAAAAGCATGTCAAATGACTAACAAATTGTATCATCAATTCTTCATTAAAATTCTATAACACACCTCATTCCATTGAGATTTTATGATAAACTAAGTCATCCACTTTTCACCAGATTAGGTATCTTGTCATTTGGATAAATCTCTATAAAACCTTCATCATCCAAAAATTCTTTATCAACAAAAACTTGTTCTTTCCTTGTCATTTAATATTCTATCTGGTGACACTCAACCACAAATCAAACAAAGTGTATTTAACACGTCTGAATCAAATGATAGTTGTCTTGTGTTATTATCTTTAATAAACTTCTTCAAATCCACATGTCTATCACCATGAATAGACAAAGGATAATACTTTCGTTTTTTATCATCATGAATGAAAAGATTTTTAACTTCTAAATTGGGATATGAAAAGTTTAACACCTGAAATTTCTTTCATATCAAATACAATTTCACGTTCAGTATTTGTATTGAATTTTGTGTTTTTCTAAACAAGCACACACTTCTGCTTTTTATTCATTTTTGTGGTTAAAGTGCAGACTTCGTAATGACTCGAGGGTTAATAATATCAAGAACTTCTTAAACCACACAATAATTCTATCACTACAAAACAAAAATTATCCATGTTGTTGAATATTGGTTTTAACTATTAAATATAGGTATTGTTTATTATCAGTTATTACAAAATAACGTCAACGAAATAAATTAACCACACTCGAGTTTAGTTTAATTCTAACAAATAAACTGACTAATGTCTCCTTGTTTATTTTATTTCACACAACACCACAAATCACATTGTCATTATGATTAAATTAATTACAATGATTCTTCTAAATAAAATCAAACAAGACATAAATAATACGATGAAATGAGAATGATAAACAGAAATGATGAAATAGACATTAAACAAGAATGATGTGAAGTGAACTTGTTCTTTTTCTGTAAATTCGTGAAATTCCTTTTTCTCTTTTTTCTAAAAATTGAACTTAATATTTTTATTATTTTTTATATTATTCTTTCTATTAATTTATTATTTATGAATTATTCACATTTTTGATTATTAGATCCTTTTAATGATTCATTTTATGAACATTTCATTTCTTCTCTTATGTCAAGATAGTGTTGTTTATAATAACTTATTAATTGTTGTGATGATTAGTTCTTCAAAATGAAAAGACACTGAATTAAAAGAAACAATGATTGGAATTAGAAGAGAATGAACAGAATGGGAAATGAGATTTTTAAGTTATTTACAATTGAAAGAATAAAAACAGTTGATCAAGAATATCAAATGATTAGAGAAAAGTCCATCGAATCAGAAAAGAAGCTATTCTCAACACTACAAAATATTATCAAACTCAAAAACATACTTCATGAAGCTGCTTTACTTCAAGTTGAGATTTCTTATTCATTATGTGAAATGACTTTAAACAATCTCAAAGCAACTCAACTGACTAACTCTATTTTGAATGCATCACAGGATATTCTAACTCAACAAAATCACTTCAATTCATTCATCAAAGATAATATAGAAATCCCTCTCCATTCATTTCTTAATCAATTCAGAATGTTAAGTAGACGAGATTGTGAGTTAGAAGAAAGAAGAAAGAAAATGGATAAAATGAAACAACACCTAGTAAAGAAAAAGAGAAAGAAGTTAG
>NW_001854357.1:0-1456 GCF_000209125.1 Entamoeba dispar SAW760
ATTTAATTAATATTCCATATTCATTTAAAAATGTTTAATTTGAATTTTCCAATGAAAATATTCCAACAAGAATAACTAGAAATCTTAGTTAGTTATCAGTTCGTTTATATGATAATATTGATTATCATTATCATTTACCTACTCAAAGTACTTACATCAATTCAAATATTACTATTATTTAATATTAATGATGTTTGGTATTTAATATTATCATATGATGGAACAATTAATAAAGTAACATCAACCACATCAAATGATAAGTGTTTCAATCAAAATATAATTGAATTGTTTGTTATTATAATGATGTTAGTTTCAATAATACATATCAGATTGCTTACATATATTTACAAAAGATGGTTTTTAATTCATTTATTGGAAGTATTACTCTATCTTTATTATCTTTATCTAATTAATTAATAACTATATTATAAGCAAACAATTATTATTAGAAGTTGTTATCTTTCATCAAATTTATTATTTATACACACATCCAAACCAATAGTTAAAAATATAAATTAATAAATCAAATATTTTAATATTTATAGAAAGAACCATATCAAAGAATTGAATGTTGTTCAAATAAATCATTGTTAATGGAAAATGTGTTGAATGTTTAAATACATATTCACCTAATTTGAACGGAGAATGTATTAATACAAAAATAGAATATTGTGAAGAACAAAATACATATGGATGTAAAAGATGTAAAGAAAGATATTATTTAACAAAAGACATGAAATGTTTAAAATGTGATGATAAATGTGAAACATGTTATGGAACATCTACATATTGTATGAGTTGTTCTAATGATAAATATTTAAGAAATGATAAAACATGTCAATCAAATGAAGAATTAAATGGAACATGTTTACGAATATTAGCAGATGGAAGTGGATGTGGAATATGTAATAAAGGATATTATAGAAATGGGAAAGGATGTTCAAAATGTGAAAAAGAATGTTTAACATGTAATCAAAAAGATAAATGTATAATATGTGGAGAAGGATATTTTATGAGTTCAACAGGAATATGTAAATCAACAACAACAATTAAAGGATGTAAAGGAGAAATAGATAAAGAATATGGATGTAGAGAATGTTTAACAGGATATTATTTAATAAATAAAGAATGTTCAAAATGTGGAAATAAATGTATAACATGTTTAAATGAGAAAGAATGTAATAAATGTGAAGAAGAATATATAATAATAAATAAAGAATGTATTCATTATTCAAATATTAATAAATGTAAAGAAACAAAAAATAATAAATGTTCAAAATGTTCATTTTGGTATGGAATCAATGAAGAAGGAACAAAATGTAATAAAGAAATTGTATGGTGGATGATAATGATAATTATCATCATTATACTTATTATCATCATTATAATAATTATAATTATAATAATAATGATTAATTACATTATAAAACGCAAAGAAAAGAAAGAACAAGAGAAA
>NW_001854356.1:0-1347 GCF_000209125.1 Entamoeba dispar SAW760
TTTTAGTCAGTTTATAATTAAAACAGAGTTGTTAGTTAAATTTTATATTTTTATTTGATTAAAAAATAATACTTGAAAGCTAATTAATTGAGATAAGGAAGCATATTTTTATTGCTTCAATTATTATAAAAATATATCCACTTATACTAATTTTAAAACATTTTTTAACAACAAGTCAAAACATAATTTGTTAATAATAATTTTATTCATTTTAAATCCTCTTATCCGTAGCAATTAAAAAGAAATCAAAATTTTCTGTGTAATTAATAAACTAATCATAAACATTATAATATACAAGAAAAACAAAAAGGTTATTTAAACTATTTATATTACATAATTTATTTTCAAAATATAAGTTAATTATTTTTTTTATTAAAAGGTACTAACATCTTCTTACTATGAAAAATTAAATAATAAGTGACAGTTATATTATAATTTTATATTACAATTTAATAACAAGAATATAAGAGAATAAAATAAAGCATTAATATTTAATGTAATTAAAAACGATTGATAATAATAAATAAATAAATATTATTATTTTATTTGATAATATAAATAAAAATGAAAGATGAAATGATATTTTATTATCATTCATTAAATTATTATTTTTAAATAATTTAGTTCTTCTCGTAATTATTATTCAATTTATAAATAAATATTGAAAGAAAATAATATGAGTATAAAAATAATAAAATGATTAGATGAATTGTTTCATGGATAATTATTTGTTGTAATAATTTCTAAATTCTGTTTAATTAATAACAAACAATCAAAAATTAAATCTATTATTTATTCTTTTATTATTTTTAATTCATTATTAAATCATTTTTTATTTCTATTAATTATTTCATTTATATTCTTTCATTTTTTAAATATTTTCAATACAAATTATTGATTTTAATTATTAGTTTATAGAAATTATTGATATTTATTATTCAATTTATTCAGTATTTATTTGAATTATATAATTATTTATATTTCAAATGATATCATTGTTATATATTCTTATTATATATTTATGTATTCTTGTTATTTCTATTTTTTCTTATTTTTTGTGTTTATTTTCTTTTATTCTTAATTTATTTCTTTCATTCTTTTTATCATTTATATCAAATAGTGAATTATTAATATAAATGTTAAGATAATCATTTTGTTATTTTGTTATTTTATCATTTCTTTCTTTTTATATTTTTATTTATGTTTCAATTATTTTCTTTATATAATTTTTCATTCATTCATTCATATTCTATTAACTTTTAACTTTCATTTTTATTTATTTTGTTCATTCTGTTGTTTAATAGAAGTATATTCAATTTTATTCTTTGTTCTGTATGTATACATTTA
>NW_001854355.1:0-1271 GCF_000209125.1 Entamoeba dispar SAW760
GACCCAGATAACTGTGACCCAAATTTGTTTGTTGATGTTACTAAAGGTATTCAATATTGGAATGAAGTTAAAGATTCTATTGTTAATGGATTTAACAATGCTATGCATGATGGAGTTGTTTGTAATGAACAAATTAGAGGAGTTAGAATTAACTTAGAAGATGTTAAATTACATGCAGATGCTATCCACAGAGGAGGAGCACAAATGATTCCATGTGCTAGAAGATGTTGTTTCGCATGTGTTTTAACAGGAGCCCCATCACTTCTTGAACCAATGTATCTTGCAGAAATTCAATGCCCAGAATCTGCTATTGGAGGAATTTACACAGTCATGTCAAGAAGAAGAGGAAAGATTATTTCAGAAGAACAAAGACCAGGTACTCCATTATTCAATGTTAGAGCTTATCTTCCAGTCTGTGAATCATTTGGATTTACTGCTGATTTGAGATCACATACTTCAGGACAAGCCTTCCCACAATGTGTCTTTGATCATTGGCAATTACTCAATGGTGATGTTACAGATGCTACATCAAAGGTTGGATCAATTGTTGCTGCTATTAGAAAGAGAAAAGGACTTCCAGAAGGTGTTCCAGGTTTAGATAAATTCTATGATAAGCTTTAAGTGCATTTGCTTTTAAAATATTTTTGTTGTTTGTATTTTTTAAGAAAAGAGTTATGAATAAATTATTGATTTATTCAAATTTTTAAATTATAGTTCAAAATGTTGTTTTAATTCAGCAATTGTTGTAAGGTTAGATACTCCTCAATTATTGGTAGGGCAATAGTTATAAAAAGAGTGTACGATGAGTGTTTGGTAGTGTATTTTCTTGAGTAAGAGGTAGTTTTGTTGTAAACAATGAAACTTGTTATTTGTTAAGTTCTATTAATTATTCAGATTATCTAAATTTATGTTTTTATCCTATCCTTTCATTTGGTAAGGATTTTTATTAGGTGTTCTGTCTTGTTATTATTTTAATATTGTTTTTGTTCAACTCTAATTATACTATCGTTTCTAGTTGTTTTATACCTTTATTCATGGGTTATTCTTTAATTTTGCCATGACACCCTAAATTCTTTTCATATAACACTGCTAAAAAGACACTAAACAAGCCACCATTAAATTTCAATTTATTTGTTTTCTTATTATTCTCAAAAGGTATATAAAATAATCACTATGTCTTTAACGTTAACATTATATTTAATACTATCACACTTAAAAGAAATTACTGACGATCAGGGTATTAAAAGAGAATGGCTATTACTCTTAGTTAC
>NW_001854354.1:0-2797 GCF_000209125.1 Entamoeba dispar SAW760
TAGAAATTAATGATATAAGATTAAGATAATAGATATAAATAAAATGATGAATATTGAAACAATCATTTAAAATCAAAAATAAATAATAAGAAATAAGAATATAATATAAATAATAAAGAATAAAGAAAAGAAAGATAATAAAAGAAATAAATAATAAATATAAATCAAATGATAATAATAAAAACAAATAATAAATAAATGATAAATAAATAAGAATAATCAAAAATATAATAATATTAAAAATTAAATCAAATCAAAATAATCAAAACAAGAAATGAAAATAAGAATCAAATGAAAATAAATAAAATAAAAAATTAATAAATAAAGAAATAATAAGAATAAAGAAGAATAATAAGAAAGAAAAGAAATATAAATAAACATAATAATAAATTAAAATAAAATAAGAAATGAAAAATACAATAATAATGATAAACAATAAAAATATGAAAGAATAAATATAATAATATAAAATGATGATATTAAAGAAATTATTAAAATATAAAATAATGATAAAAGAAAACAATAAAATATAAAATAAATTCATTTTAATATAAATCATTTAAATAATTAAATAATAAAATTAATTTATAATAATGAAATATTTCATAAATAAAATAAAAATTAACAAATAAATGAATAGAGAAAAATAAATAAAAGAATAATAAATAATAAAATAAAATAATCAATATATTAAAAAGAAAAAAAGAGAAAAAATTATATATATAAATAAAAATCATAAAAATAAAAATGAATAAAATAATTTGCATAAATAAAATAATGATAAATAATTTGCATCAATAAATTAAACGATTCTTTATTTCATATTTCTATTTTCTATAATAAAAAAATGCATCCTTTATTTCATCATTCTTTTCATCTTTTATTTTCTCATTTTGAATTATTCCTTTTTATCTTCTTTCATTTTATATTCTCAACTTTTTTATTCTTTTCATCATCTTCTACTTCTTAATTTCACTTTTTTTCTTTCATGTCCTTCTTTTTCATCATTTCTCTTCCTTTTTCTCTTATTTCCTTTTTTCGTAGCCAAATGGGAAATATAAGAATAAGAAAATAAAAAACAATACATAAGACAAATGAACAAAGGAAATAAAGAAAGTGATTGAAATAAATAGAAATAAAAGAAGAAGATATTAAATATATAAAAGAAGAAACTAATAAAGAGAATAATAAAGAGAGGAAGAGAAATTATAAGAATTAAGATTTATACAAATACTTCAAATATTTACATGACAAAATAATGATAAATGATGAGAGAATAAAACAAACAGAATTAATAGAAAGTATTAAATTGAAATCAAATAAATTATATAACAAAATAAAAATTAGTCATAAATATTTGAAAAATAAAAATAAGGATAAATAGAAACAGAAATATGTAATAAAGAAATAAATAGATGAAAGAAGAAATGATAGAAAATATCCCAACAAAAAAAGGAAGAAGAAAAAATCAAAGTATTGAAAGAATTTGTAATAAACAATAAAATATTAAATAATATACAAAGATACAAGAAAATAAATTATCAAATATATAAAAATGATAGTAAAATGAAATGTATATATTATAATCAATTTATAACACAAATAAATTTACTTGATGAATCTGAGAAAATTTGAAATGAAATATTAGAAAACATGATATAGTTGACAGAACAATATATAAAAATTTCATAGAGAACAAATTAAATAATAAATATGATTATATAATAAATGAAATAAAATAGATGAAAATGATTTTTAGAAACAAGTTAACAAAATAATAAATATATAAGAATAGATTAAAGAAATGAATATAAAAATATTCTGTAATGTTATAATAACAAATTGATAATAATAGAAATATCTGTTTGTCATGGAATTTTTATAGAAATTCGAATAAAAAGATATACAAATGAAGAAATATAGAAATGAAGAAAACATACAAACCAGATAAAGAAGATATACTGTATGTTGTTACATTATTTAATATACTTGCAAAAAAAACAAATAGGATAGAAGAAGTAAAAAAAAAGAAAGAAACAATTCAACTTAAAACAGAATATTTAATGATGAAAAAAAAATAATATCGTAACATCCTCTTAAATAATACATTTAAGTTAGAATAAATATACCATTATCTAATTCAAAATCAGATAAATGTATTTAGTGCATGAATTAAACTAATTAGTATGATTTATTTAATGTTTATATTTATTCTAATTTTATTTATATTTCTTATTTGATTTAATACAGTATATCTAGATTGTATATTATTATTCATTCTTTATTTACTCTTAATGAGATATGTTATTCTTTAAATACTGTTTGTTAAATATATTCATTTATCAATTTCTTCAATTTCAGTTTATTATCATTCATATAATCATTTGTTAAATATCTGTGTCATCATATAATGGTATCATTTATTTAAATATTATAATATTATTCATCATTCTATTAAATGACAAGTTTTATTTATTCATACACATTGATAACTTTAACATTACCTCTATTGAGTTATAAAACGCTTTTCATTTAAAGTCCATTTATTTCTGTCTATATTAGTCAATTTAATCGTTACAATTTATTGAATGATTTCGGTAATAACCTGGTCGAGTTAATGAGTTTTACCAAAGTCAGTATGTGCTTTACAAATAAGTTAATTTAACTAGAACCTCAAAACGATTACGAAGAAATATGTAGATTTTATAAGTATTCCCCAACAACAAAAAGTGGGTCTATTATAAAATGGTTTGTGGCACATTGAGTTATGAATGTGGTAAATGTTAATACACGACTG
>NW_001854353.1:0-1788 GCF_000209125.1 Entamoeba dispar SAW760
TTTTATTAATAATATTCTATATTCTTCAACTCTAATCATTTATTAATTAATGACTATCAACTCTTTATAATCAATAACCATCATTAATAATTAATAATCTACTTTACCATTAGCCAATAATAAGTAATAAAAATAGTCCTTAGTTGTAATCAATAGATTAGTATTCATTTTCTTGTTATTCAATGAACTTCATTTACAATCAATAATATTCATTCATGACACCAAATAACAAGTAATAAACAATAACAATATCTGTAATGTTACAGATTTATCAATAATATTATTACCTTAACTAAATGTAACATCGTTTCCAATCAATAATTATTGAATAGAATATTCTTTCAAGCAGTATATTATGGTGTTTCTATTATATCTTTGAACTCATAAAATCAAGAAAGTAATAAAGAATAATAAAAACTAATAAAATAAGTAAGAGTAGTTCTTGTTTTATTTATTTCAATTTACTCAGGTGAAATTACATCCCATCCTTCACTCTCTACAGAGTTTTTCCATGAGGTAGTTCTATATCTTTATATTCACTTTCATGATATCCATATTATTTAATTAAGTCATTCATGTTTATAATTATTATATCTTTTACCATTATTTCTCATAGAATTATTATACTTTGTTATTTTATCATTCTTATTGTTTCTTTATTGACTAATCAATTTATTGTTATTACCACTGAAATTACTTTCATTTTAGTTCATTAATTTGTATTATTTTAAAATGGAGTGTTCTATACATTTCAAGTTTGTTAGTAAATATTAGAATTATCTTCTTATTACATATTATTTTTCATATCAAATATTATTTATATTTGTTTTAATTTATATTCTGTATAAATATCTGGTATTTTATGAAATTTTCACTTTTATTAACTATTTGATGATTCAATACAATGAACACTTCATTATTTTATATTCTTCTTTTGAGTTTACCCATTTCATTTTTATTAATATTAATATTAATTTCATTTTATTCTATTTTATTTTATTCTCCATTTCTTCATCATTCATTATATTTATTTTATATTTTAATTTATCACATCTCCAGATATATTCTCTTATTAATTCATGTTTATTAATTTGTACATTCTTATTTACATTATAATTTAATAATATATGTTCATTTGTTGATATTTTATCATTATAAATACTACACCACTTTAAATTATTATTTTATGTAAATAATGCATTCTTAATACAAATGTACTTTTTTCTTACATTAATTTTAATTATTTATAATCATTTCATTTTATATTAATATTCTTCATTATTCTACTTGTTAATTTCATATCATTCATTTCATTTTCAAATTATTTTATTAAATGAATATTTACATTATTTAATTTCAATTTATTAATATATATTTCATTAAATTTATTATTTAAATATTTTATTATTATAGATGATTCAGTCTTATTTTATACCAATAAATATATTTCATTAAATTCATTTTTATTAATTCTTTTATCACATGTTTTTATAAAATCACTTCCAAATTCAATTCTTATTCATTTTATTCATTTCTCATATTTCATTATTTCCATGCATAATATATTATAATTCTTATTAATTCTAATTCATATTCATCTCTTATTATCTTGTTATTTCATCATTATGATATTATATATTTATTTAATCTTCTTCTAATTTCTTACATTATTTTATTTTTACTTATTCTTCTCCTATCTTCTTTATTAAGGTCTATTCTTTTCTTCTTATTAATTAAATATTCTATTTGTTTAATTTTTTGTTTTATGGGACTCGAAGGTAGCACGTC
>NW_001854352.1:0-11890 GCF_000209125.1 Entamoeba dispar SAW760
AACATTTAATATTGAAAATGAATATAAACAAGCTACTCAAATTGGTGGAAAACAATATATACGTCTTGCTGGTTTACGTGATGATATTTCAAATAATAATGGATTTAGTAAATCATTAAATGATGGAAGAAGAAAACAAAAATCATCAAAATATGAAAAAACACAAAGGAAATTTTCATTTCATTCATTCTTTATTATAGGAATGACTAAAAATCAAATTATTCAACAAACATTATTTGGTGGAAAAGAAGGAGCAAGTGCTTTAGCTCATTTAATAAAAGCAAAAGTAATTCCTGATTGTGTAAGTTCAATATGGGTATGTTGTGTTGATAAAAGATATGAAAATGGAAGAAATGGTAAATTTTCTGTATCTAAACAAAATATTACATGGTCAGGTGGAAAACTTAAACCAGATATAGATGATGAAAAAGGATTAACAAAATATTTAATTATTTATTTATGTGCTAAAGATAATGACTATATGATTAAAAAACAATAATTCAATTATCTTTTTATAATTCTTAAATCTCCTGTTAAATTATCTATTTTTAATACTTCATTTTGATTTATAGATTGATATAAATAATAAGCAACAGAATTTGTAGCTGATCCTGCTGTTTGTCTATAAATATATCCAAAATTTTCTTTAGAATATCCTTTAAATATAATAATTGTTGCAATTTGTGTTTTAAATGATGGATTTAATGCTTTCCAAATATGTAAATTCACAATAATTGTTGTTTTTAAATGTCTTAATCTTGTAATAATTTCTCCCCATGTTTTATCTTCTTTCATTAATGCAAATGATGCATCTTCTAATATAATTAATAAATGTTTTTCTTGTGGTTGTTTATAATATTGCATTAATGCTGGCATAAATTTTTCATAATTCATTCCATAAATTGGTGTTTTAATTAAATCTTTTAATTCTTTAAATGTTTCATCTTCTCCTGCGTTTTGTGATACATAGATAATCGCTTCATATTGGTGTTCTATTTTGTTGAGTTTCGCTAATTCTTTCATAATAAATGTTGTTTTCCCTGCTCCTTGTTTCCCTATAATAATATTAAAACTATTATAATAAAAGAATATTTGTCGATGAACTCTTTTAATTTGATTCTCTCCTTTAATATTACTTAATCTTTCTTTAATTTCTTTATCTATTTCTTCTTCTCCAATATCATCATCATCATCTTCTTCTCTATAATCATTTATATCATCATATTCAAAATTATCAAATTCCATAAACTAAAATATAAAGATTGAATTATTTAATAGTTTGTTTGAAAAACTTCTAGTCTTTGTTCTAATAGTCCATTTCTTATTTCTTCATTTGTTTTCATTTCTTGAATATATAAATTTCTTATTTTCTCTAATTCTTTTCTTAATCGTTTATTCTCTGAAATAATATCTTCCATAATATCATTTGGATTATCAATCACTTGTCTTTTAATATATTGATTCATTTTATCTTTTTGATTTCTTGTTTTCTTAGGTGCTGCTTGTTCTATCAGTGGATTACTTGGTCTTATCATTGCTGGTGGCATTTCATTAATATCAATTACTTGACTTTCAACAGTGTTTTGTGGTGTATTGTTCATATTCTTATTATTTGTTTTTTCTTGATTTTCTTGTTGTTTAAATATCATGTTGAAATATTATTCGTGTCATTCTATATTCGATTTTCTTCTTTCATGAGTTTTATCAACTAGGGTCCTTTCATTATTATCATAAATACATCATTTCAAACTCATTATTTCATTTGATCAAATGACAACATTAAAAGATATTCTCATTACACTTGCTGGTTATGAAATAGATCAACCAACATTAGAAGAAGCAATTAAACTTCAACAAGAAATTGCAAGTTTATTACCATCACTTCATGAAGAACATCAGAAAAAATTAATGAAACAAGCATATTGGAAATGTGTATGGTTAATAAATACTTTAGCACCTTGGGTTAATAAAAATGATTGATTATTTTATACAAAATTATTTATTAAATTAATTCAATTAAATTTATTTTCATTTTCTCTTATTCTTCTTTGAAGATATTATTGAATGGAAATATAATCAAATTATATGTTAAATTTATTAGTTATTATGTGTTAGTATTGAAAAAATAAATAAAATGAGTTAAAAGTCAATTGAGAACCGAACCAAAGTCCGAAGTTAATTAGAATTCATCACCGACTTCATCATATCTTTGCTCCTTGTTGGATCTGTCATAAATAGCGAAGGCCACTGTGTGAGCTTGCACAATTCCGTCTCTTAGGAACCACAAATCAATGTATGGGCTATAACGATCTATCAAACTCCATTCTAAATTATTGATTCCAATATCTGTCATTTTCTTTAAGAATGCGATTATTACACAATATTCGTCACGTATAGTGTCGGTATTGACATTGTAGTTTTGCATATAATAACATTCTTGGTACATTTCAAACAAATCGTCGAATGAATAATATCTAGAAAGAAATGATGTGAAATCTATCATAAATTTATATTCTTTATCTGACAAATCGATTAATGCGAGTCTGTATCTATCACATAGACAATAATAATTATTTATGTTAATTCCCATTGTTATCGTTTGATGATACAATAAAACTCACAGTAGTTTAAATACTCAGTTGGAAAGATACCTAATAGGACATTCAGAATATTGTTTGAATGGAACAGGATAAATAAATAGAACATATTCTATAAATATAATTTAAATAATTAAATGTATCTATTCATAATCGGTAAAAAGACAGAACATTAGGGTTAAAAATTAAGAGATATGAGACCAATAATTATTAGATATGAGGTAATAAAAATAAATGATATTTAAAACAATATTTATAATGATCTAAAAATAGAACACATTCTATAAATAAAATCTCAAATAAATGTTATATAAAACAACTTAATAAAATTTACTTTTAATGCTTAATATGATGATATCACACTATCGTCAAATTGTACCATAAAAAAATTATTATAAAAAGAAAAAAATTAAAATTAATTTCTAATTTAAGAGAAATAATAAAAATAGATAATTAAGTATTAATAGAAATATCTTCTATTGTTCCTTGCTCAGTGGAGATTAATTAATCACATCCCTTCGCTTTAAATGTATCTGTTCTTCAACTATTGGATTATTCTTTGCTTCTAGTTGTTGAACTGTGAGAACTTTCTTTTCTCATTTTTGATGTTGAATAGAGTATTTTAGACACCCTATTTAGATATTCATTATTAAATTTCTTTTTAATTTTGATGAATATTAAATTTATTCTTCTTTATTTTATTATTTTAAGAGAATATATAATTACTACTATATTGCTTTGGGCTAATATTCTTTTAGCCTCATCCACTTGACCCTTTTCCTTTGATAATCTTTCTTATATTATCAAATATACATGTATTCTAACAAGTAATAATAACATCTTTATAAATACCCATTCGTTTATTGTCAATGATATTCTGTAATTGTACATAATAAACACTGCTATTCTTGAAGTACTGGGTAAGATGTTTTTCTAACCAAACGCAACGCCATAACCAGTCAATAACTGGGGGTCAAAGGCTGATAATATTTTAGTGTTCTGTGTGGTGTCTCTGGCATGATATCTTCGAATCCCAAAAGTAAAAAGAAAGAAAATAAAAATGAAAAATGAAATAAGAAAATTTAAGAATAAAATATCTAAACTTTTTTAAATAAAAAAAATAGTCTTTTACGTTTTATTATTTTTTGTAGTTCTAACTTTGTGTCAATCATTAAACTTAGTCAGTAATATTCAGCAACACTGATCAAAGATATTTAATTAACAACATAATCAAGTGGTTAGTGTTAATAGTTTATATAATTAGGATTTAAAATTAAACAACAAAATCTCATCAAAGAAATATTATAAATAAAGAAATATCTATTGTTTAATACAAAAATCATATAAACTAATGCCATCAAATAAAGAAAATGAAATAGTACTATACAAAGTTGTGAATTTATCAAATTAAATGCCTTGAATTAAAAACTGTTCACTTCTGTGAGCTGTGAACAACAAAAAAAAAAGAATGATTAAATGAAAATAAATAACTGATGAATTGAAAAATAAAAATAATATAATTCAAAATATATAATGTTATACTGTAATACGTGTTGTATTACTTTTTAATTGTAAAGTACAAAAAATGCTATATCTTAAACAAAATAAAAGAGGGCGAAGTTGTAATTTAAAACTAAGATAATAATTATGAAATTGGTAATTAAAACTACGTCAAAACCAGCAAAAACAAAATCTAATAAATTCATAGATGGATATAAAAAGAGTTTCATTTAAATTTATTATATATCAACAACAAATGAAAGTGTTAGTAATAATATATAATATGTACAAAGAGTGTTGATAAAAAATGATGACAAAACATTTCAATAATATAGAAAAAAGTAATGAATAACTGTACACAACAAAAAAAGTAAAAAAGGATAGAAGAAGTTTAAAAATAAAGATAAATCAATCTTTTTTTTTTAAAGTTTATTATATAAATATACAGATAAGTGTATTAAAGATGTACCTTATTCTTTAAACATAAAAAAAAATTTAATGTGATTCTTGAAAGGTTGAAAGTAAAATAATATATACCGATTAATTGATAAAAAGTTTCAATAATATAATACTAAATATTCTAAAACCAAAACAATAAACAATTCATTTGTTATTGGAACCTTCATTAATTAAAAACAAAAAGATTAGGTATTTAATAAAATACTTAGATTACAGTCATGAAATATTATACTACTAAGTATCAATCTACATTAGTGAGTAGAATATTTTCATATCAAGAAATAAACAAAATAAATATTAATTATGTTATAATTAATTTAAACGAAGTATTTAAATAAATACTAAATAAACGGAATAAGGACTACGTCCTATGATATTGGTGAATAACTTAGAACTGAAGACAAAGAGTTATTTTAATTTATGTAAGAATAATTGTTTTCAAGGTTATTACTAAAAATAATAATGAATTGAAAATAAAAATCAATCTTTTTTAATACCAATATTATTTTTTATGTATGAAATATGTAATATTGATATATAAAATAGTTACATTTTGATATAAACATTATAAACAGAATCCATGAGTCGAATATTGTATAGCACAAAAAGTAAATTTTACTTTAACATAACTTTAAAAATTACAAATTATCAAAACTCTGAAAATTGAATGATTGAATCATATTCATTATTAGAAAATATTTTTTTCGTTAAAACAAGAGTTAACTATTCATAAAAACAACAAAACCTTTCCGTCATTATCAAGCAAATCTAGTTTATCCCGTTGTATTTTTTTTTTCATTTGAAAATTGTGTAAATTAATGAACCTAATTTCCATTTTTGTGTTCACTTTGATTCTACTTTATTTACAACATAAACTCCAATCAAATTAAAGCAAGTTTTATTACCTTTTTATGTTAATACATTTGTTCCCTTCAAAGTTTAAATCTATTTTTATTTTTGTTTCTTTTTTTTTTTGAGGATTAAAAAAAGAATTAACAATTCAATTTTGTTTCGTGAGATCGAAAATTATTTATAAAATCCATTAAATTGAATAATCTGTTAGTTTGTTTCAGCCTGAAGTTATAAATAACTTATCGAAATATTAGAAGAATATTAAAAATGAAAACGAATATAAAAATAAGAGTATTTAAAGTTTCTTTAAAGTACTAATTATTCACCAATTAAAGTTATGCTAGGTACTAAAGGCATTATTGCTATTGTGGCTATAGCCTCTGCTATTGTTACAGGAGTAATCATTATTGTTGTCGTTGTCACACTCTCTGTGGTCTTAACTAGAGACAACGTTGAAGAAACTAACCTTGTTGATATTTCTGATATTATTACTAACGACCCACAAATGACAAATGAAATGGACACTTTAGAGGTTATTTCTTCTTCTAAATTTAGTGGAACAAAACCAAAGGAATGGCAAATGAAATACACAAAATATCCATATTGGAGGTGTGGACTTACATTTACTAATGAAGAAAAACAAAACATTATTGATGAAAATAAGGAATATATGAATTCGTTATTAGAACTTATTAAGAGTGGATCATTAGGAAGAATGCCAGAAAAATTTGGTGGAGAAAAACAATTTGAAGCTGATGAAGTTAATTGGAATGCTGATAGATTAGAAGTTAGATATGGTGTTTTCGGTAGAGTTTTTGGTCAAAGAGCTGTTGCATGGGCTTTTCCAGGGGAAGTAGTCACAATTAAATTCCCTAAAGGAATGAGTTATAAAGGAGTTCAAGTTAGTATTGGTAAATGTAATCATAATCCTAGTGACCAATGGTTAGACAATATTAGTAGGTGGTCAAATGATAGAATGCCAATTGATTCAATTGGATTTGATTTAGGAAAAAATACAACTGAATCATATATTATTAATGACACATTTAAAATAGGTTCACCATTTGGAGGTATGGTTTATTTAAGACTTGATGCAACATTTACAAATTCATTTTATGTTACGTTCAGTAATGTTGGAAGGGCTCCAATTATTAACTATAATATTACGACAAATGAAGAGTGGAATAGTGTTTTGAAAAATGCACCAGGAAATGTTGCAGAAATAAGAACTCCAGGAAATAGACTTGTATTTACTTCAAGACACATTAGAAATTTGGAAGACGCACAATACATTAGTGATTACTGGTTAAAAGCTATCAGTATTTCTAACTATGCTGTTACACTTGAAAACATTCCAATCACATTAAACTTTGATCAAAGAGTTGATGCTGGAGCTGCTGTTGCATTTGTAGGAAGATGGTTTACTCAACACCCATCTGATTGGGCGTCTGGATGCGTTAACAAAGAAGGATTAATAAATTCTGGAAATTGGGGACCATTACATGAAATGAATCATCACATGCAAGGAACTTATTTAAGAGGAGGAAATTGGGGTATCAAAGAACCAGGAGAAGAAACTAATAATGTTATGACATCAATTAATTATATTTTGTATACGAATATTGCAGGACATAGAAATCAAGGGCTTAGTGGTTGGAATTATGTTTCTGATGGCTATTCTACAATATATAAAATTCTTAATGGTGAAAATGATCAACCTCATTTAAGGTCTTATGTTAATATTGCACATGCATTTGGAACAGATACTTTAATTGCTTTAGTTAAATCTTATTATGGGTTATGGTATGAAAATAATTATGAAGGTGAGTATTCAATTAAGAGAGATTCAACTTCAGCTTTCTGTTTGTTAGCTGCAATTGCTACAAAAAGAGATACTAGATATTTATGTTCTCTTTTTAAATACGATATACAACAAAATGTTTCAGAAGCAATTAAAAACATGAATTATCCAACTTATTATCCATTCTTCAATGTTTATGCTATGAGTTACAATGGAAATTATTATGGAAGAACATATAAAATTCCATATGGTACAACTAGATTGAATTTTACAGCAACCACTGCTATAGATCCAAGTGCAACTAGTGTTAGTTACACCATTAAATCTGGTTTAACTAAAGGAAAGTTAGAACAAGTTGAAGAAAATGTTTATGATTATACACCAAACTTTGGAGCAGATGAAAATGATACTTTTGTTTTGAATATTGATTGTATCGTTAATGGAGAAAAGGTACATATTGAACAAGACGGAACATTTGAACTAGACCCACATCAAGTAGAGTATGAAGTTTATAAAGATGTTAAAACAAAAGATATGGAACAAGCTCTTAATACTATTCAGAATAAAACTTCTAATTATACTGGTACGTCTACATTCTTTGGAATTGGAAATTATGATGATGGAACAATGCAATCAATGTTAGTAGAAAAAGGTAAACTGATAGTTCCAACATCAGGATATTATACATTGTTTATGAAAGCAGATGATTTAGGAAGGTTGTTGTTAAATGTTAATGGAGAGTATGAACAATTATTAAATGTTAAAACATATCTTGGAGGTTATTCAAAAACTATCAATGGAACTTATGCAACTGTAAAATTAGAGAAAGATACTGAATATCCATTTATTCTTTACAACCTAAATACTGGAGGACAAGGATTTATTAGAATAGGGTATTGTTATCAAGGAACAGATCAGTCTAGTGTTAATGTTTCTAAATGTAGTGTATTAGATATTGGAAGCTCTATGATCCTTAATGAAAAAGTTAAAGCAGGAGCAAAAGAACCAGAATTTCAAATACCACCAATTAAGTATAGTAGACCAACAAGATTCTTAACCAATGCATATAGAACTATTCCAAAATGTTTGAATGGTGATGATGATTGTTCCATTAAATGTATCTCATTGCCACTTAAACAAGATGATTCAAACAAATGTTCTAATATGTTTGATGATAATTACTCTACTATGTATCATTCAAGATGGACTGGAGGTGGAACTACTTTCCCAGTTAATTATACATTTGAATTCCCTGAAAATGTAACATTTAACAATTTGTATATTCATCACAGAAGACCTCAAGATTCATGGGGATACTTTGAAATATTTATTAAATCTCCAGAGACTGGTGAAATGAAGTTATTAGAAGAGTATAATCATCAACAATCTACTACAACAGAGATTGATTTCCAAGATTTAATTACAACTGATAGCGTTCAATTTATTGTATACAATAATTCAAATGGTGGAAATTATGTTAATGTAGTTGAATTGTCCTTTAATATTAAGGAAAGTTTTAAGAATTATACAAATTCATTTGGACCAAATATTAAGAGTCAAGGATTTAAGAAAGTCATTACACCAGGTGCTTCAGGAGGATATCTTGCAGTCAATGAACATGAAGGAAAAGGATCACTTTGTTTCAAAGCTAAAGTCACTAAATTTGGGCTTTATGGATTTAGAAAACCAACATCTGGAAAATTTAGAGTTACAATTGATTCTCAACAAGGTGAAGTTACTAGCCAAAGTTATTTCTCTGATTCTGAAAGAACATTATTCTATACTCATACTTTTGATGAAACTGAAGCAAATAAAGTTCATGATATCTGTGTAGATGTTGTTGAGGGAACAATTAATCTTGATATTATTGGTTCTTCTTAAACATTATTTGAAGATATTTTCATTTTAAATTAATGTTTATTTAAATTCTGTTGTGAAAATTTTAATCTATTTTATTAAATATTGAATGGTGTATTTTTCATCTTTATAGAAAAGTTAATTGTAATTTTGATTGTATTTTATAATATAATACCTCTTTTCATTTTCATATCTCATAGATATTTTATTTGTTTATGTATTAATAACCCAAATAAAATACAGCTCACTAATTTTTTATGTTCTCTTCAATTCAAATTTATAGATAAATAAAATGATATTTTTTTTAAATTTTAATTCTTAATCTTTCTCTAAAATTATAAATTAGTACTCTTGATTACCTCTCTAAAATATAAAATAATAGTTATAATTTAAATTATTATTGAAGAAGATACCCTTCATAGTTAGAATCAAAAATTCAAGACAATCAATAAAATTTATCATCTTAGATTATCTCAAAATAATAGTGATAAACAAAACATTAAAACATTTATAACTTTTAGTTAAAACAAATTTAAAATTAGTTGTTAAAACTAAAATACAAAACATTAAACTCTTCATAACATTGTTTGACCTTTTGTATGAAAAATTTTTTAAATTAAATTTAATAACTCAACTTATCAAAAAATTCTTTGAAATAAACTTCAAAAGATATTTTAATAAACACTAAGGTTCATTAACGGTTAATACTTTTAGTTGAAATTGGAAAACTAAGAGTTTTGAATGTGTACCTTGAATAAAATCTTTCTGGCATTAGTAAAAAGAAGTATAAAGATTAAATAAGCAGACGAGTTAAATCATAAAACATTCAAAATGTCCTTTCAAGAAAGAAACTAAATAGATATTTATGAAAACAGTTTTATCAGTTTCTGAGGTATTTTTTTCTGATACTAGAAACAAAAAACTTCTTATACTGTAAGTCTTCTTGTAATCATTTTATCAAAATAGAATAGTAAACATTTTGAGTATATCAACAATAGTATTATTGTATAACAAAAATAAAAAAATAAATTTTGGTTTAATTAAAAAATATTTTTCAAAAGATATTTTTAGAATATACGAAAAAAAATGACAGGCAGTGAGTACAAAAAGAAATATAAAAATAATGAGAAATATTATTCTTGAAAAGAAAAGAGTAATAAATAAAAATAACGAACTAGGAAAAGAAATAACAAAAACGAATTTTGCCTGTCAAGTATTTCTTTTATTTTTGGAACTTAAAATATCTAACCAATTAAAGTTATGATCAACTTTATTATTATTGGATTACTTTGTGTTACTTTTGGATTAGGCCAAGGAAATGATGAGTATTGTGATTTTGACTGTTTTATCGAAGGACTGTCATTTACAGTTGATTTAGAAGGAAAAATGTCTACAATGGGATATAATATTCCATCATTAACATTTGATGGAATGACAGTGAACCAAATTAGTGGTTCGACTGATAATAAAGATGAACCAAAAGCTTTTAATGCCTCTATTACTTTACATTCATTACATGCTATAGGAGATATTTTAAAAGAAAGTAGTAATAAAAAAATTGGATACATGGAACTTAAATTAACTGATGCATCAGCTGGATTTAGTATGGGATTTGATAGTTATGATTATTGTGGATATAATTTAATTTCTGGAACAGAACCATCTATAACTATTGACTTAAACACTAAAAGTGCTAAAATTGATTTAAAATGTACTGATTGTGGAGTACTTGATTCAATTGTACTAGGACTTGGAGATTTCTTTATTTCTATTATCAAGAATTTCTTACAGAAAATAGTCAATAATAATATTGATAAAGTTAACCAAATGGTTAAAACTTCCTTAGATGAAGTATTTCTTAATATTAATAAGAATTATACAGAAAAATATATAAATAATACCCAACCTCTTAACATTCCTATTGAAGATGGAATGATGAATGTTACAGAAAGTACCTTTTTTGATATGTTATCATGGACAACAACAGAGTTATTAGGTGGAAATAGTTCATTAGGGCTAAATCAAATTATAGATAGATTTACTCATAACACAGGTAGTATTGTTGCAGGAGGAGGTGATGATACTTTTAAAGAATTAACTGATGAAATCATTTCTGGATTAACATTTAATGGAATTGAGTGGCCAGAAGTTAATGGTACTATAGATTTTGGATTAACATATTTTAATGTTAGTGGATTAGATACATGGTATGGACTACAGTTTTTCGAACCATTAAGAGATACTCCAGTAAGTAAAGAAAATAATGAGTCAATGTGTAGTATTGAACCTAATTGTGACCAACAACTAAGAATTGCTTCTGGATTGAAAACACTTGACATTTTTATGACATTTTCTATTAATGCAACTGCTAATAGTTCTTCAATATCAACAAATGGAAAGAAAATTCATGAAGAAGCAGATTTTCATGTTATTGTAACAAATAATGAAATGGAAGGAAGAATTCAAATAGCTATTGTAGATGGTCAATTTGAAAACTATACTAATAATATGTGTACTAATGGAACTTGTTGGAGTGCTTTATTGGATCATCATGGAACTGGGGTTCCTATTGTATTATTAAATACCAGTATTGATTATATTGGAATTACTGCTGCATCAGCTTATCTTGAAGATGGAATTCAACAAATTATTAACTCCATTGCTGATGTATTTATTTATAATTACAAACCAGTTATTCCTGCTTTTCTTAATGGCCTTATAAATGAATTTGCAACAGTAAATATTAATAATATGTTCAATGAATCTTTAGGTGTAGAATGTGAAGAAGATCCCGACGAAATTATTTTAGGATATAAACCTTCTG
>NW_001854352.1:11990-31849 GCF_000209125.1 Entamoeba dispar SAW760
TGATGATAGTATTAGTGATATTCATTCTGATGATGAAGGAATCAAAAAAATAAAAAGATATAAAAAAAGGATTTATAAAAAGAAAAAGAAATCTTTATGTAAAAGAATTATTCAATTCCCTAGTTGGTTCTTTAAACAATTTTTTAGAACAGATCCTAATGGAGCAAGTATGTTCTTAGATAGTAGAATTACAATTGTAATAAGAGTAGTTATTCCATTAATTATATTCCTTAATATTGCATTATTTGTAACATCCAATACAGGTACTGGAGCAACAGTTAATGCTTATATAATATTTGGAAGTAGTAACACAATAACTATGCCTGTACAAGATTTCGGTTTAATGAATTCTGTAAAAGATATGTGGACTGCTGGTGTTTATCCTTTATCTATATTAATTATGGTTTTTTCAGGTATTTGGCCGTATACTAAATTAGTTATGTTATTAATTGCATGGATGATTCCTTCTAGTATAATTAAACCAAGTGCTAGAGGTGTAATACTTAATATATTAGATGCCCTTGGAAAATGGTCATTTTTGGATTCTTATGTTATGATCTTAATGATTATGGCATTCTATTTTGATGTTCCATTACCAATTCGACATCCAAATTCTGTTAGTGATCCAATGACTATTAAATTATACGTTGATCCTGAATATGGTTTTGTTACATTATTACTTGGTACATTAATATCTTTATTATTGTCACACGTTATGGTTGGAATTCACAATAATATATTAAGTAATCCAACAGATAACATTGGAGAAAAAGCAACAATAAAAAAACCATTATTATGTTTTACAAGATTTTTCGTAGTAAAATTAATGATGATTTTATTGTTAGGTATTTCTAGTGGATTAGTCATTGCTGGTATGTTCCTTCAGTCGTTTTCATTTGATTTCTTAGGATTAGCAGGGTGGGCACTTGATTTATTAGGATATTCACAACACAGAGACTTTTCTGTAATGGATCTTGGTATTGATCTGCCATCAGCATGCAGAGAGCCAAATAGTTTTGCAGTTAGATTTACACAAGTAACATACTTTATAACAATTGTTGCTATTCCATTCCTTCATCATATTATGTTGTTAATATTATGGACTGTCCCTATCACAAGAAAAATACAAAATATTATCTTTCAATTTTGTGAAATTTTATATGCTTGGTCATGTATTGATGTTTTTATAATTTCAGTTATTGCTGCAGTTGTTGAACTTTCACAGTTTGCTTCATTTATGGTAGAACCTTATTGCAGTGCTATTTTACCTTCAATAAATAAAAGTTTAGATGATATTATCGCATTATTCTTTGGAAATGAAAAATACATTACAGATCATGAAACCTGTTTTGAAGTTAAAGCTACATTGGATAATGGATGTTGGTGCTTATTTGCTGGAGTAATTGTATATACTGTTACCACAATTACTATTATGAAGATTTCAAAAAGGGCATTATCAAAACGACTTCCCACAGACCAAGAAAAACAAGAATATTGGGCTGAGCAAAGTACAAAAACTCCTGATACTTGGCCATTGTTATTTAATTCTAACTAAATTGATTTACTTTCATTCTTAATTGTTGGTTTGGTATTGATTCCTATTTTCGAGTGAAAAAAAATTAAACCAAATGAATAAATTAATTCGTTGGTTTAATATTTTCATATTCCAATAAAATATCTAATGCATCTTTCTCTCTCTTGTTTTTGCAAAGTAATTTAGATAATAACATAAATACTAACATTAACACACATAATATTGGCATAACAAATGGTGCATACTTGTAGATGTATTTCACGTATCTTAATTGTGTAATTGCTTCTCCCATAAATGAATGGAATGAACTTCCTGTAAGGAAATTAGAAAATGTTTCTGAACTAAATTGGTTTACTCCAAATGCAATAAGAACTAATAGAATTCCATTGAAACAAAAAGCATTCATATATGTATTAGATACTTCAAATGGATAAAATACAAATCCTAATGCAAATCTAAATCCTACATATACAACAGCTTTAAATGAACACAACAACAAATATCCTGCAAAAATTCCATAAATAATTGCTCCAAAGAATGCTATTGGACCTGTCATCCATTGCATAATCCAATCTACAAATGGGAAAATTTTTAAAATTGTCCAAAGGACTAATTGAACCATCCAAAGAAGTGTAAGAAGTGTTGCAATAACTCCTAATATAATAGCAACATATCCCCATAAAAATCCTTTTAAATTTCTTCTTTTATTTAATACTTTAAGTCCTCGATCAAGAATATATACTTCTTCTCTAAATTGTGAATATCTTTTTCGATACTTTCTTCCTGTTAATTGTTTAATTTCTTTTCCTTCATCAATCATTGCTAATGCACGTTCTCCAATAAGTTTATTATATTCTTTGATTTGTGCAGATTTAAGTGGTTCAGGTCTATTAATGAAATCAAAAATTAAATCAATTGGTAATACTGCAAATCCAAGACCTCCAAAGAATAATACTAATATATATCCTATTGTACTAATTCCTGATATAATAAAAAGAACTGGTGATATTCTAAAACTAATTGTAGATTCTTCATCATCATTTTCTGGCTTAACATTTTCTGCTTTTATCTTGTCAAGATTAAATGTTGTTAAATCAAGATCACCAGATTGATAATTAACAGGTACTTCTGCTACACCAAAAATAATGTAAAATATTACACAAAATACAGCTGCTACAACAAGGAAGATCAATGCAAAAATAAAGGAATATACTATTTTTTTAATATATGATGTATCTTCTTCTTGGTTATACCAACACAACCCAAATGGTAATATAATTGCTGCAAATGCAATCATTCCATAATAAACTATATACCAGAAAATTTGCATTGGTATTATCGGTTCAGGTGGTCCAGCATTAAGTACATCTAATGGAATTAAGAATACACTCATTTCTAAAAACTCAAATGCAATAATTACAATAATTCTCCATATCCAACTCACTCCTTTCTCTTCAGGATTTTGGAAATATACCATCATATAAATATTACATATAAGAAGTAAAATTGGTATTGCACATAATAAAATGATAACGATGATGTTAATCATTTGTTACTATTTATTTTATTTTTTTTCTTTTTTTTTATTTTTTCCTTTTTTATTTTTAGATTATTTTATAAAATAGTATTTTTATTAAAAGAAATTAAACTCATATTTAGTTTCTCTCAATATTCTAAATAAATCTTATTAAAAAAAAACAAAAAAAAAATATATCACAAAAAATAATAAAATGTTAAAAAAAAAATAAACAATTACATAATGATTAATAATGTTATAGAAGTAAACACCTTTTCTTCTTTTCTTCTGTTTCATTTAATTTGTATTGTGGATGATGAAGTTCACGATCTTCTTTAATCATTCTAACAACACTTTTAAACATTTCCGTAATATTTTGATTTGTTTTAGCACTAACTTCATAAAATAACATATGCCATTCTTTTGCTAATGCTGCCGCATTTTCTGTAGTAACAACACGATATTCTTCAAGGTCAAGTTTATTTCCACATAAACAGGCATTGATTCTTTCTTCTTGAGTTTTACTAAGTAAAACACGTAATGAATCTTTGTAAGTACTTACATCAAAGAATGACTGTTGTTCAATAATAGAATATACAATTATAAATCCATCTCCTAATTTAACGTATTGATCTCTTAAACTATTATACTCTTCTTGTCCAGCTATTAAAATGAATATCATATTATATCTTTGCTAAGAAAAGAACTTTATATTAAAGAAATGTTTGATTAAAAGTGTTAAACAAACCAGTATCCAGTATTTCTAATACACAAACTGTTCCATCTATATCTAACGATGTTTTAAAAGTATCTTCAATTGTTGGTTCATATAATGATTTAAAAATACCTGAAACCATTTGTGTAGAAATGGACGTTTTACCTACTGCACCTTTACCTAACATAACAACTCTATATCCATTATTACCAATCATCTTTTCAGCGTGAAATATCAGTTCCAAGTTCTTTATATGAAAAAAATTAATTTTTAAATTAGGATTTTTCTTTTCCTTGTATCGTTCTTTTAAGTCTCCCTTTTTGTTTTCAACTTAATTTTTCTTTTCAAAATTATTAATAATTTAGCTTTTTACTCTTTCATAATGTTAAAACACACTTTTTTGAATGTGTGCCTTTTATTTCTTTCATTCATTTTTGTGTTAATTTTACTAACCCCAATCTAAACTAACCAAACAATTATAGAAAGAAATACTTTTTAATAAGAAGTTATTTTTTTCATAATAAAATATTATTTCAAATAAAATTAAGAACCAACTTAATAAAAAAAGTGTATTTGATTGTTTTTCTTTTATCAATGAATATCCTACAATCTAAGAAACACCAATTTCTTTTAGAATTATTATTAAAACCCAATACAAAGAAAAAGAAGATTAAGATAAGTTATTCTTTAGAAGAAATAATGTTTGAAATAGTTTTTTACTGTTAATTAAATATTAAGTTATAGAGAAATTTGTCAAGAAGTCACAAGTATTTTTTTAAAAGAATCAAATATTCTTCAATTAACAAGTCCAATTATTATTGTAGGAGATATTCATGGAAATTTTAATGACTTAATAAAAATATTTGACAGTTGTGGTTATCCACCGACAGTTAAATATTTATTTCTTGGAGATTATATTGACCGAGGAAAGAATAGTGTTGAAGTTCTTATATTATTATTTGTTCTTAAAATTAATTACCCAAATTCAATTTATTTACTTCGTGGAAATCATGAAGATGAACAAATTTGTATTTGTTATGGATTCTTTGAAGAATGTAAAAAATTTACAACAAAACAAAAATTTATTTTTAATACATTTACTAAAACATTTGACTATCTTCCAATAGCAGCAATTATTGAAAATAAAGCTTTTTGTATTCACGGTGGACTTTCTCCTCAATTAAATTCTCTTGATATAATTATTAATTTACAACGACCAATGAAAATACAACCAAATAGTCTTATTAATGACTTGTTATGGTCAGACCCATTTATTACTGAGTGTAATGGATGGGATACAAATCCAAGGGGAAGAGGATATTTATATGGTAAAGATAAAGTAGAAGAATTTCTAAATAAATATAATTACGACATTATTATAAGAGGGCATCAAATATTTGAAAAAGGGTATAAGTATTTATTTAATAACCATTTATTATCTTTATTTTCTTGTTCAAATCCATTTAATATTTCAAATAATTCATTTGCTATTCTTTTATTTGACTCTAAACTAAACAAAAGTATTAAAAAATTTAAAATTGAATAAAGTTTTGTTTATTCTTTCTTTTAGATATATTTTAGTTGAATAGAAGTATTTAATTATCATTAATTACAAGGATGTTGGATATAAAACTTCAAATACTAACCATGGCATTCCTATTGATATTATTAATGATATCAACATCAATGGTGTTCCAAAAGTAACAAAATCACTCACAGTATATCCTCCTTCTATCATTACCATCATATTTGTTTGATATCCAATTGGAAGAACAAATACTTCACTTGCAGCGAGCATCATAGTGTACATTGAACTCTTTAATCCAATTATTTTTCCTCGTTCTGCTCCATATGGATCTTTTCCCCAATAAGCAGACCATACTACAGGAAACATAACAGCAACTACAGCCGTATTACTAAGTGGTTGTGTTAATAATAAAGTAGGAATATATAACGCTGCTAACATTCCTAATTTACCAAAGGGATTAAATAAACGAGTTAAGGTTAGTGCAAGTAATGAACCAGCATTTGTTTTTACCATTGCAGTAGATAGTCCAAATGATGCACCAAGAATACAATATAAAGGAATGTCAATTGCTTTAAATACTTCTTCAATTGTTAATACTTTTGTACCAAGCAATAATAACACACTCATTAAAGCGTACTCAATTAAATTACCTAATTCAAATACATCCATAAAAATTGGAAATGCAAGTGCAATTATTGCAATAATTACTTTTTGAATATCTAAAGGACGAGGAATAAAAATGTTAATTGGTTTAGCAATTAAAAATGGTTGTGGAAATTCTTTTGATTGTAATATTTCTTTTTTAACTACAACAATAAACTTTCTTTTTTCATTAATTTCATTTATTGGTTCAATACCACTAAAAGCAAGAACTCCATACCAGTCTTTTCTTTTTAATTCAGTCTCTCCTTTTTTAATACAAACTTCATAAACACTAAAATCATAATTTTCAATAATATTTCTTGTTTGTAAATTTTCAATAATAATTCCTCGTTGTTTTAATATATCACTAATTCCTTTTAAAGGGATTTCATACGTTAACACATCATTTTCTTCAATAATAACGTCTGTAGTTAATTCTACACCATCCAAATAATTCTCTGCAAAATTAATTTCACTTGTTGATGTATCTGTGTTTTCAGTATTTAATTGTTCTTCATTTTTTGATTCAGGAATAGTACTAACTGATTTTTTATCACTAAAACTCCATAACTCTTGATACATATCTTTCTTTTTAACACCAATAACTCTACCATTTGGAGGAGAATGTAATGGAGATTTTTGTAAATCTGTACCAATATAAGGACAACTTTTAGTAATAACTACATCAATTCTAAATAACTCATCTTCACTTTTATCACTTAAATCTGAATCACATTTCCTTTTCTTTAATAATGAAGTACAAAAAGAACAATAAAAATATCCAGCAATAGCCAATGGAAATGCAACAATTCCAATTTCAAATAATGGCATTTCAAAATGTAAATTTAAGTTAAATAAAGAATTTGTTTTTTCTATTTGTTGGTACACTAAACCTCTTCCAACCATATTGGTTGATGTTCCAAGAATAGAATTCATTCCCCCTAAAATTGCACAAAATGAAACTGACATTAACAACCTATTTGCTGAATGCCCTGAAGTCTTTGCCCAATTTTGAATTAATGGAATTGACATTGCAACAACAGGTGTATTATTTAAAAATAATGATAATATCATTACAAATGGAAGAAATCTTAAAGCACTAGGAAAAACATATTCTTGTCTTGTTGTAGGTAATAAATAATAAATAATTCTATCTAATATTTGAACCTTATTAATTCCAGCAGAAAGTATTAGTGCAACCATAACTGTTAATGTAGAAGAATCAGAAAATCCAATAAATGCTTCATCTAAATTAATAACACCAAAAGCCATTAAAATAGTAACAGTCATAAAAACAACAATACCAGGATTGATAAAATCAGCAATTAAAATAGTAAGCATGACATCAAAAATCATTAAAAATAAGTATGTTGTATTATGTAATTGAGTTTCATAATGAGTATACCAATCAAGGAAATATAAATAATGTAAAAGAATAGTAAAAATAATAAAAAATGATAAAGTTCCTTTATATGGTTCTAAGTGTTTTAATGATTTTCTGATGTCCATTACTGATCTTTAATCTTCAAATATTAAGTTTTTTTATTTTTATTTTTTTCTTTCATAATGAATAGACAATATCTTAAATAATACTATTAATGAATATTTTCACATTTCATTGTCCGTAAGATAACATAACTTAAAAGAAAGAAAAACAAGAGAACAAATTCATTTACTTAAGCTTTAGTGGTTCTCTTTAAGGCAATTTTTAAATGTCTCATTCTTCCAGTTCCTTGAGTTCTTCTTCTAAGGGCTTTATATCCCCAAGCATATTGTCTCATTTTAGCATCTGGATACCCACATGAAGCACATCTTTGTTTTTGTAAATGCCATGATCTTTTTCCGCATCTTTTGCAAAGAATGTGAGTTTTATTGTGTCTAGTACCTCTGCAGCTAGTTCCCTTAGTCATGCCTTTGGCAATAAAGTTCAGTTCAGGGTTTTACTCTTTCTTTTATAAACTATAATTATATTGTTCTCATATTATCTTTTTATTATATCAATTGTTCATCTTATTTTCTTTTGAAAGGATAATACCATAATATCCTGATTTTATAGGCAAAAAGAATCGAATGATATTTGTATGAAGAAAAAGAAAGAAAAACAAAAAAGGAATTAATAAAATAATTTTTAGGGTTTAAAGAAACTATAGAATAGAGCATCTATGTCAAAGTGTAGACTCCACGTTAATGCTGTTTTCATGGGATTCCAACGTGCCCAAAGAAATCAATATCCAAATGTTGCTCTTCTTCAAATTAGTGGAGTAAATACAAAAGAAGATACTCCATTCTATATTGGAAAACGTGTTGCTTATGTTTACAAAGTTAATGTAAAGAAAGGAAGTAATAAACCAGCTATTCGTGCTATTTTTGGTAAAATCGTTGCACCACATGGAAATCATGGAGTTGTTAAAGCTAGATTCTTACATAATCTTCCACCAAAAGCAATGGGACAAAACCTTAAAGTTTTCCTTTATCCATCTAACATCTAATTGTGGTGATTATTTGATGTTGTACTTCATGTTGATTTGTTTTATTCTTTGTATTAATTGTATCTTCTTTATTTTCTCAAATAAAATATATAAAACATATTTTATATTATCATATAAAAAGTAGTTTTGTGTTATTTTATAAGGATAAAAATCTAACTTTTATTTTTTTTTGAGTAATTAAATTTGTTTTACTTAACTACTTCGATAAAACCCGATAAATGAGGTTAACTCAATGAAACCCATTATAAAGAGAAAAGGAGAAAAACGAGAACTGATTAACTTGAAATTTACAAAAATGGGAGCAATTCTTTCGTTATTCCAAGGAGGAGAAAAAGGGGAAAAGATTATTATTGATTTTGAGAATGTTGTCCCTTCACCAGAAGAACAAGAATTATATTCTTCAGTAGAACAATGTCTTCAAAAATCATCTAAAATTCTTCAAGAAATTAGTGAGTATAAAGGCTGTGAGGATCTTATAAGAAAAGCTATCTCACAAGTTTCACCTGAAAATGAAGAAGAATGTTGGAAAGCTTTAATTCCAAGAGTAGATATATTATATGAATTTTATGAATTTTCTAATCAACTAAGTTTGTGTTAATAAGTTGAATAGTTAATAATAAAATACTTATTAATTATAGAGGATAGATTCATTGAAATTATTCGTGTATTATCACAAGCAGAAGCTAAATTAAGTTTAGTCAATTATCAAGCATTATCTAAACAACTTGGATTAGTACTTGATTTTGTATTACAATTCGATAATAAGAAATTAGGAAATTCTTCCATTCAAAACGATTTTTCATATTATCGTAGAACATTAAATAGAATGAAAGGAGTTAAAAAGGATAGTGATATTAAAATTAGAGATGAAACTGCTAACAAAATGTCTATGTTCTTTGCATATTCTTCTCCAATGATGAAAGTACTTACTGAAGCAGTCAATGAATTTACAAAAGGTGTTAACGAAGAAATAAAAGACAATATTTCTGGTTTACTTTGTACGTTGGCTAATACTTGTAATGATATGGTATATTTTGGCACTTTCTCTAAAGTAGAAACTAATTTGTTTTGTCTTCGTGTAATGACCGGATCAATTATTCTCAATGATATCATTTCTCCTTTAGGTTCTTTCCATAAGAAAACACCAATCAGAATTAAAGAATGTATCATGCAATTGAAAAATTATAACCAAGAAGATCCTCTCATTTGTGAGACTACAAAATCCTTATTAGATACGTTAAGATTTACTTCTAAACATATCCAAGATCCAGAGACTCCTGGCTATATTAAGGCTCTGTTAATTTAAAAGATAATAACTGTAAGGACCATTTTATTAACTCTTTTCTTTATTATTTATTCTTCTTCTTTTTCAATTGAAATTTTTTTAATTTTTCATTTTGTAAAGACAAGTGAATCTCAATAAAATAAAAAGAAAAAATAAATAAGAAAAGTTTTAAATTTATAACTCTGAAATTTCTTTTTTAAATATCAAGGTAATTTAAGTGACTAAATAATATAGTTAGTAGAACTTAAAATACTATTAATAGTAGTGAGTACAAAAAAATCAACAATAAAAAACAAGTTTTAGTAGTTAAAGAACTAGAAATTTCAGATAACATCTAAAATGTCTGGAGGATATTACTCTCCTTTTGCTCCAAATGCACAACAAACTGCTAAACCAGCTTCTGGTAATAAACCTATGGGATCTGAAACAATGAACATTAGATTAACTGTTGTTAATGGAAAACAATTAAAGGCTAAAGACTTATTTACTTCTGATCCTTATGTTATTGTCTCTGTTGGTGTTGAACAAAGAAAAACAAAGACAATTATGAAGAACTTAAATCCAACTTGGGGAGACTCTTTTGAATTTTATAATGTCTCTCCTGGTACTATGGCTACTTTTACAGTTATGGACTATGATAAACATGGAAAAGATGATCCAATGGGAAATGCTTCGTTGGTTATTCAAAAACTCCAACCAGGACAAATGGCTACCAATGAACTCCCACTCTCAACTAAAGGTTCAATTTGTGTTCAATACACTATCCTCCCAAGTCCTTCATCTGCTAAACAAAATGCTAGTGCCTATCCACCACAACAAGGCTATGGACAACCAGGTGCTTACCCACCACAACAAGGTTATCCACCACAAGGAGGATACCCACAACCAGGATATCCACCTCAACAACCAGGTGCTTATCCTGGCTACCCACCACAACAAGGAGGATATCCACAACCAGGATATCCACCTCAACAAGGCTATGGACAACCAGGTGCTTACCCACCACAAGGAGGATACCCACAACCAGGATATCCACCTCAACAACCAGGTGCTTATCCTGGCTACCCACCACAACAAGGAGGATATCCACCCCAACAACCAGGTGCCTATCCTGGTTATCCACCTCAACAACCAGGCGCTTATCCTGGTTATCCACAAGGAGTTCCACAAAAGAAGTAAAGAAAAGGGCATAATTAAAGCATTATGAAGAAAAAATTTATGATTATTTTAAAAAAAAAATATAAAAAAATAAAAATAGAGTTGATTAAAGCTCTTTTTTATTATTAACTTTTTCTTCCATTCCATGAACGATTTCATCGTAACTTTTCCATTCCTCAATATTTTTTAGAGCACTCTCTATTTTACCTAATGGTTTGATAGGATTATTACATAAGTCTATTGTTTTAGCTTTTGATTTAACCTTTTGGTTGCACCATGACTCACACCAAAGCCATTCCTGAGGAAGTGAAAAGATAGGAACATATTTTTGAACATAGTTTGGTAAATCTTGGTCAAGATTAGCAAGGTTATTAGGGTCAAGAGTCAAGTCGTTATATACTGTTCTATACTGTTCTCCAACATTATTCGTTCTAAATACCTTTAAATCAGCAATGAACAATGCAGAAATATGATAAGGACGACTTTGGAGGGCATATCGCCATGAGTCATGATACCAAAATCTATAACTTACAGTTTCTTTGTTTAACCATTCTCCATCACAGAATGGAGTCATAGCAATTGCGTTATTTTGAATATCAAAGTTCCATAATTCTTTAGCATCAGCACGTGTAACCTGATCAGAGTCCATAAAAATGATTTTATCAACACTTTGAGGGAACATCATATCTAAAAACAGTATTTTATTTGCCCAAATAATACGGGTTTTAGATACTTGTTTAAACATGAAATATGGCCAGTGGAATCTACAATATTCAATAGTAACACCTAATGCTTTACCATATTCTTTTAATGTAATTCTTCCTTCTGGAGATAAGAAGTCTTCAATCAACCAAAATTTTAGAGGAGATTTAGTATTCTTTTTAACTGAATAGATTAAAATTTTTACTGTTCTTTCATAATCTTTACCACCTGCAATAGTAAATATTTCAATTGGAGATTCTTCTTTTTTATTTCTTCCAAATAAATTATTAATGAACGAGTTACTGTTGGATGGTTTATTTTTATTTAGTTCATTCATTTTATTCTTTTCTTCAAGCGAGAGTGGAATTGGTTGGAATGATAATTCATGAATAGTAAATCTAAAGTTTAATACCTCTAGTGGTTGGTTAAGGGTAATAAATTTATAGTACATACTTGGATTTGAATAAGTAGAATAAATACCAGGAGGAACTAATGTTTGGAAATAACCTCCTTTACTTAATACACCTTGATTAATAAAACCATTATCACCAGTAACATTAATAGTATTATAACGATATTCATTTCCAATATAAACTTTAGATTGTGAAGTAGTTTCAATAACTAAATTAGTTAAAGAATATTCAATCATAATGGTATCATTATTTTTAAAATTATCAATATCAACAGTTGTATTAGTTAATAAAGTATCAATATTTTGTGCTGTAATAATTTTTAATTGAAACACAATATTTTTTGGTAAACTTTGAATAATTAAATCCTGATCTTTTCTTTGATTATTATTAAATGTTGGTTTAAATGGAATATTTGAATAATAATATTCACAAGGAAAATCACCACCTTTTCCTAAAGTTTTAATAAGAATCATTTCAATATTAATTTGATTTGGATATAACTCTTCAAGTATTTGAAGCATTTTACCAACTTTTTGTGCTTCTCTCATAATAGGATCAATAATTAATTTAATGTTATACTTAACTGAATTAATATCATTTGCTATTTGTCTAACTGTTAATGGTGATTTATTAATGTCATCTACTCTTTTAGTTGTTAATGAGTCAAGTAAAATTAAATGCATTGCAATACCAAGTTTATTAATTCCAATATCTTTTTTTAATTTTTCACTTAAATGTTTAATACCATAAAGTACGATTTTTATTTGTTCTTCTAAATATTCATTTCCTTTAATTTTAACACTATCAAAAATAATATTTGCATTGTCACATATTTCTTTTTTATTTCCTTCTTTTAATATTTTTATAATTTCTTTAAATTCTTTTGTTTTAAATTTATTTTCAATAATTTGGTTTTCAGTTATATTTTTCATTCCACCAATAATTTTCCATTTTTCTTTAGAATGAAGTTCATATAATTTTTCAATGATTTGATTCATTTTAAGTTCATCACCATCTCCACAAAGAGTGATAACATGATTAATATCTTCTGTTTTAGAGATATTAAAAGGTTCTTTCCAGTTAGCGATTGAACTTTGATTAATAATCATAAGATCAGTGTCAATATATTTAATCCATTGTAATTTATTTTGTAATTGACTATAAATATTTCCATCATGAAGTTGTTTTGTTCTAATTAACTCTTGTAAAATAGGAATATCACCTGAGTAAATTTTAGAGAATTCACTAAATATTTTTTCATGGTCAATGAAGATTCCATTAAGATAAAAAGCGTTAGATTTAAAGCCATGATTGTTCATATAATTAATAGTACTTATTATTTTAGTATTATTTAAATAATTATTAATATTATATTCAAATGTATTTACTCTTGATCTATAAAACTTTTCAAAGAAATTAGTTATTTGACTAACACTATTAATTTGTAATTCATCAACTTTTTCAATAAATTTCATTAACCCATCATTTCCCCATTTATTATTAATATCAATAATGCTACTTAACAAAATTTGACCAATTTCATTTGTTGGGATATTAATTGGAATAATTCCAAATTGTAAAGGAGCTAAATATCTGAACATAAAAGTTTGAATAACTTTTAAAGAATATAATGTTTGATCTAAGTTATTAAAATCAAGAGTAGCAATAAAAGTATAAAGGTCCTGAGAAGTAAATCTAAATAGTTGATAAGGATTATATTGGAAGAATGATTCTAATTGTTTTGGGAATCTTTCGTATAAATAGGAATCAAATGAATTTATTTTTATAATATGTTCTGATGGAATAAGAAATCTAATAGTTTCTTTATTTTCTCTTGAATGTAAACTTGAAATAAATAAATTGGTTGGTAATTCATAATTTTTTAATTCATTTATTTTATTATCTTCTTTTTGTAAAATATCAATAAAATCATAAATTGATTGTTGTTGTAAATTAAAAGATATTCCATTTATTAACATTATTTGTTTAGTTACTTCTCTTATATTTTCTGACATTATTTTTAATCTTTCATTTTTTCTTTTTAATAAACTAATTATAGATAATGGAAATTCTTGTGTTATATTAATTAATTTCTTACTAATTAATTTTTCATTATCATTTAATAAATAATCCATCATTCCAATTCTAAGGTCTTCGTTATTCCAATCTTTTAAATAAATATAATCTTCTTTTTCTTTTATTATACCAAATTCTCTTTTAAAATTTCTGTGCATTATTTCAATATCATAGCCTGTAAGATTCATTGTATCTAATGGTGTTATAATTCCATCTTTTATTCCTTCAGATAATGATGGTTTAAGAAAAAGTGCCATTGAACTTATAACTTTTTCTTTCATTAATTGTTTTAATAAATTAAATTTTTCTTTTATATTTTCTTGTGGAATAATAAGAATTCCTGTAGCATTAGTTTGTTTTGTTAAATATAATAAATACCGTTCATATTCAAATCTTCCTTCTTCTTCTTTTCCACTTAAACTACATTTATTTCCTCTAATAATTCCATTACAACTGATATTTACTGAATTAGATGCTACAACGAATGGTGATTGACTTCTTAGTGACAATGCTAATTCAATTAGTTTTCTATTATTCTCTGGAAGTAATTCAATAAATGTATCATAAGCTTTCTCTCCTCTTAAATTAAATACATTTTTCTCCACAACTCCTTCAAAAAATGGAAGAAGTAATTCATTATTATATTCGTTTAAATATGATAATGTTTCATACAATAATGGTGTGTCTTTCCAATTGCTTTTAAGATTAACTTGGATTGTGCCTAATGCAGTAGTACATAAAATAAGAACAAGTATTTTCATGAAGTAATTGAATTTTATAAGTTCTTTTAATAACAAAAAAAATAAAATAAATAGTAAAGTTATAATAAATAAATAGTAAGAATTTTGTTTACTCAAAACGAAAATAAAAAAGAAAAAGAATTACCTTTTTTGTTAAATTAGTAATATTCAACTAATTGATTTAATTTAGTATACGTTGAAAATGCTAAATAAATATGTCTAAACCATATAAATTGTGATGGATATAGTTTCATAGAAGATGTTGCATATTCATTTGAATCAAGAACAGTAAAGAGACTGTGTTCATCATCTTTTTCAAAGAAGGTACAAATACAATCAATAGTATGTGAATATTTTCTTATTATATTCTTCGATTTTAATGTATAAATAGAAACATGTGGACAAAAAGTATGAATCATTGGTAATGTTGCATTGATATTTATATGATTTGGATGTCCACTAATTCCTTTTTTATCAAAAGTAATAATTGTTTGTATATTTTCTTTTTGAATTATTTCACTAACATCTTTAGCCATTTCCATTATGTCCCACTGATATTCAAAACCATCAGGGTATTTTGTTGGATCACAAATTGTAATATTTTCACATTTATGAAACTTAGCAACATTTTCAAATTCTTTCTTTCTGATAGGATTTGAAGAAAATAAAAACATCCCAAAGGGTATGAAATTTTGTTTTAAATACTCTATTGTTGGTGTAAAAAACATAGCATCGTCATCTGCATGCGCAAATAAAAATAATACTGGATCTCGTATTTTTAATTGCTTTTTAACTGCTCTATGGCACCAACTCTCTATTAAAATAATAATAGCAACTATAATAACACAAATAATAATTGATGTACTAGACATCTGTGATTGTTTTGTATCTAAAAAAAGATAAGCTACCTTTTTGTTCTTCAAAAATAAAAGAATTATGAAAAAATAAGTTTTATAATTTAAAAAATAAAAAAAATAAAACTAAAAAATCTTAATGAACTATTCAATTACAATCCCGAAAATGCAGGACGAAATAATTAATAATTTAATGCAAAATGAATGGAACGAATATGGCATAATAAATGAATGTGTCAGAGGATTTGGAGGGTTGAAGAATCCTAACAGAATTAAAATCTATCAACATATCCTTCATGCGGAAAAAATTCAAGACCCAGCTAAAGAAAGTAAGTCACATTACCAAATAACCTTAGACGTTAAACGTACATATGGTAGATTACTAAATGAAGAAGATAGTTTAAGACAAAAAGAAAGGTTATTAAAAATATTAGATGGAATATTTGTACTACATCCAGAGTTTAAATACTATCAAGGATTTCATGATATAGTTAGTTATTTACTCTTTACTAGTGAAGACGATGAACTAATATTAGGTGTTAGTGAAAGACTTGCAACATTAAGATTTAGACAATCATTATTTGATTTTAACGAAGCATTAAGTGGTGGAAAAAAAGCATTAGAAATTGTTAGTTCTATTGATCCAGATTTGAGTAATACATTAGAAGAAGCAGGGTGTGATGCAATGTTTGCATTTCCTTGGTACATAACATGGTTTTTACATTCAGTTGAAGATATAGAAGTTGGACTTCGTTTATTAGATTTTTTTATTTGTACTTCTGATCAGGACCTTATTAATTTCATTAGTTCTATGATTATTTCAAGTAGAGAAGCAATTTTTGCACTTCCTGAAATAGAATACAGTGCCATCCATATTTATTTTACTGGTGCTCCAAGTAGATTTACTGTAAATGATGTCCAACGTCTTATTAATATGTCAATGTATTTAAGATCTAGTAAATGTTCATTGTCATATTTTTTAACAGTATCATCTAATCCATATGAATTGACTATAGACCCAAATTCTTTATTGTATATAAGAATTCTAATAGTCATTATGTTACTATGTCATATCCTTATGTTTTATTTCTCAAAAGATTAATAATCAATTTCTTTATTCTTCTTCACTTAAACCAAATAAAAAAAGTCAAAAAAAAAATGAATAGAAGTTCTTTTATCTTCTTCTTGTAATAGTAACTTTTCTTACTGGTTTTCTTGTTTTAGTATTTCTTCGTTGAATTATTCTCTTTTTGGTCTGTTGTTTCTTAATAGCTGCTTTTCTTTTTTCCATACGTCTTATAGCAGCTGCTTTCTTTTGAGTATTACGTTTAATGGCGAGAGCTTTTCTTGTAGCATTTCGTTTAATTTGTTTTGCTTTTTGAGCATTTTTCCTTTTAGCTTGTTGATATTTAACTTTTGTCTTTTTCTCTAATTGCTTCAATTGTTTTTTTGATTTCTTGCGTAATTGATTTAATCTTTTATTACTGCCTCTCTTTATTTTATCCATTTTTTTATTTTGTTTCTTTATCATTTTCTTAGTTTTTTTCTTATTTAACACTTCTTTGTTTGCCTTTCTCTTTATAACTTTTTTAACTTTCTTCTTACTCTTCTTAATATCATTCTTAATACCTTTCTTTGTTTTCTTAATACTCTTATTAATATCCCTTTCGATCTTACTAAACATTCCGCTTTTCTTTTTATGTTTTGGTTTCAATTTATCCCATATTTTTTTGTCTTTTCTACCTTTATTTGAATTCTTTAATTCTTTTTTATATTCTTTAAGAAGCTTTTTTTGTTTAGCAACTCTTCTTGCAAATTGAGCATCAGTCTCTCCCACTTTTTTCACAAGCTTTTTAACCTTACCACTTTTGTCTAATAACTTTCCCTTTAACTCTGCTAATGGGTGTTTAGATTTTTTATAGTTATTCCATTTTAACATTTTTTCTTTCTTCTTTTCTTTTTCATATCGTTGTAACAATCTTTGTTGTTGTCTCTTTCTTCTGAGGAAACTCTTTTTACTTTCTCCAGGTCGTTGAGTAATTTCTTTTAATTTTCCATTCTCATCAAATAACTTTGTTTCCATTCTCTTAATTTTTCGTTTTTCTTTTCTAACCTTCTTAAGATAATCCCTTCTTTTTTCCATTTTCTCTAACCTCTCAACTTTTCTTTGTTGTCTTTCTTTTCTTTTCAAGAAATGTGCCATAGTCTCTCCTGGTCGTCTTTTTATCTCTTTTAACTTTCCATTTTTATCATATAACTGTCGTTTTAATTTTCTAATTCTTTTTGACAACCTTTTCTCTTCTTTTGTTTTGCGTGGTTTGGAGGTATTATTTGAACCAGTTGAACTACTAGTGCTTGAACCACTTGATGGTATATTTGAACCTGTTGAACCACTTGATGGTATATTTGAACCTGTTGAACCACTTGATGGTATGTTTGTTGAACCACTTGATGGTATGTTTGTTGAACCACTTGATGGTATGTTTGTTGAACCACTTGATGGTATGCTTGAACCACTTGATGGTGTGTTTGAACCACTTGATGGTGTGTTTGAACCACTTGATGGTGTGTTTGAACCACTTGATGGTATATCATCATTTGAGCCACCTGATGGTAATGGTGTGCTATCTGTAGATGGAGTATTAGGAGTTGAATCACTTGACGGTGTATTTTCATCAGTAGTAGAATCTCCACTTGGTGTGTTTCCATCGTTGCTTGGGGTTGATGGTGGGTTTTCGTCGTTTGTTGATGGATTTGATGGGACAGGATTTGAGTCACTTGAAGGTGAATTTCCATCAGCACTTCCATCAGCTGGTGTATCAGGTTCAGGGGCTGGACTTACAGGAGTGGCACCAGCAGGTTTATAATCGAGATCAACAAGGACACCACACATATTAGTAGTTCCTTCAAATTGTTTCATTGCGATAGTGAAACCACCAAATTTATATTTTCCACTATTGTAATCATCGAAGTTAGCTTTATGGTCGTAATGACTAAACCACAATGGTAATTTAGAAGCTTCTTTAGAGACATAACTAGAACCTAACACTTGTCCCCAAACACCCCATCCAGAATAAATACCATGATTAATACCTGCAGCACGAGCAGCTGATAACAAATCTTCTAAGAATTGACGGTTTGTGGCAACGTTACTACTCCATGAATCCTTTTCAACGTCGAACCATAAAGTATTCCATTTAATTCCATTTGTATTAGCCTGGGTAATAAATGAATTGACTTGAGAAGCTGCACTTCCACATTTAACACATGGGTAAAAATAAACGTCAATATCTGAAATGCCAGCAGCAATAGCACTCTTATATGAATTAACTGCTTCTGAATCAAATGAACCAATAGACCTCCATCCTCTAATGATTCTATTTATTGTTAGAATATGATATTTGGTTGTCCCCTCTAAAAAAATTAGCATTAACAAACACAAAATCACCATAGCCTTTATTTTTTAAACACGTGAAAGTTTCTGGTTTCATATGATAAGCACAATCTATTCCTTGTGCAGCAAGAGAATAAACAATAAACAAAAATAGTACTAACATATTGTACATGGACTTATAATATAACTTTTTAAGTTATTAGGAACTGCTTATTCCCTAAAAATAAAATCAATTTTGGTTCATTCTTTGAATTTGGAAAAGTCGAAGCATTATTAAAAATCTTTTTCCTTTCAGGTTTATTTTTTATTTATTCTGATTGTTCTTTTAGTTATTTCAATAAATTTTATATTTTTATCAAAAGTTATAGGAAATATATATTTTCAATTTTACTGTTATTTTTTATTTCTTTTATTAAGAAATTCTTTAGATGCTAAAGCATTACAGGAAACACCACAAAAATTATAATAAAATCAATAACAAAAGATGGAGAAGTCCATATCATCCATGAAATATAATGATAGAACAATGAGTGAAAACACGTATTATCTGTATGGACAGAAATACATTAATCTTCACATTAATCATTACCATAATAATAACTATCACCATAACAATTATCATAATAATTATAATAATAATGGTATGAATCGTTTCATTCACTTCATTCATTTTCATCATCATAAGTATTTTACCAATAATTCAAATAGAATCAATCAATATTATAATACAAATAATTCACATAATAAAACACAACATAGATATAAACAATACCATAATAAAAGACATCAACAAATAAGAAATAAAATAAAAGA
>NW_001854351.1:0-2078 GCF_000209125.1 Entamoeba dispar SAW760
GTTATTCTTGTTTTTGGTCGTGCTCTTGTTGATCTACTTAATTGACTTGGTGATGAAACAGAAATAACATCAATTTGAAGAAATTTAATTTCTTCATCATCACGAATATTCTTATCCTTAAGTACATAATATACTAGATACATTGTTAACACTTCATCATCTAAAAATCCACTAGCAACTAATGAAGGTTCCATAATGATTGGGATTCCAAGAAAATCTCTAGCAGCTGTAAAACAATAATTTATATTGGTTTTAGGATCATTAGTAAATTCTTTTTCTAAGACACTATCAACCCTAAAATAATTAATTAATTTTTCCCAAAAATGTTCATCCATGTATTCTTTTTCTACATAAACGTCTCTTCCAAAAATATTTGATAACCATTTATTAAAGTCATTAGGATGAAGGTTGTGTTCTATTTAATTATTATTTATTCTTTGTTTAAATGTTTTAATAAAAAGAAAGAACAAACCTTTGTAGTGATATTTTCTAACTAAGGTGTTAAATAATTGTAATATCTGTTTTTTATTTTGGTCAAATATATCTTGTGCAACAATTCGTACATCAACTTTATTTCTTTTCATAAAGCCAAGTAATAACTCAATATTATCTCTTTCATGAATAACATCTTTTGGATTTTTATCATATTTTTTATCTAATGTCTTTCCTGTCAATTTTTCCATCAACCTAATCAACGCCAACCCACTACGTAAATCAGTAAATATATTATCTATATGTGGTTCATCTTGATTTATAAAATTAAGCCAATCCTTATATGCTTTAGAATGTTGTTCTTGAACAACTTTTTGAATTTTTATTGACGCAGATTTTCTAAGGCGTTGATGTTCAGAGAGCATTGTTTATTTGTCTCTTCAAGTTCTTCGATGAGTCTTTTTTTTTCTACAAAAAGAACTTTATTATTTTATGTTATCTCGTAAAAATTCTTCTTTATTCTTTTTTTTTCCACAAATCCTTTCTTTTTCAACAAGATTTCCCACTCATTATTTTTACTTTTTTAATAACTTTTTTGATTTGTAAATTCTTTCTTTTTATTAATTTAAATCCTATTCTTTTTTTTAAATAAGTTCTAGAAGTACATTTAGAGGAGGGACAATCTAATCCAAATATTTGAAAATAAACTTTATAACAGAAGTAAAATAATCAAATTTATTGAAATAATCAGTTCTTAATACAGTGATAATAAAATTGTAGATAATCTAATAACTGATGACTTTTTTGTTAGTGTTATTTAAATATTATTTGTACCAAGAATTAATTAACTCAGTTATGTGTGTACGAGAAACAATTATATTCTTTCTTATATATGTTTTTTCTTATTTAATACTTTGTCAAATTTATTTTTTGTTAAATATTTTTATAAATCCTAGAAATTTGCATAAAGTAAATAACAAAAATTTTTGTGTTTTGTAGTTATCATCTTGTTAATTACATACTAACATTAAGTCAATTCATTGTTCATATTTACTTCATATTTTTATTTTATACCTTCCATTACAGAAGTTAATTTTATTTTCATAAAAATCGTTATCATAGTTTCTTTTAATAACAACGAAATTTTTGAACGTTTTATTTAACCTCAGATCATAGTTATGTAATAATTCTATTTAATTTGAATTGAGTATAAAATAATAATCTTTTGAGTCAAATTATCTTCAAGATTAGAGCTATAAAAACTAATTTATTCTATTCTAAAAAGAAAATTAATTCTTTCTTTATATTTCTTAACTGTTTACTAAGGACTAAATGAATGTATTGGTAGTGTTTTCCTTTTGTTAATAGTTTCATTTTAGTATAAATAGAATGAAGTAGATTAGCAAAAAAACATAAAAAGATTTTAGTAAGAACTTTATTGAAGTAACAATTATTTATTCAATAATCAAAGAATTCAAACTATTAAAATTATTAAATATTGTATAAAATATTGCTAGACTTTGATTAATAAGTATAATAGTTTCCTTTAATTTAGTAAAATTAAAAAGTTAATTTCTTTATTTTTGTTTTGAATTAATTGTTTTAATAATATAATTAATAAAAGTATTATATTTTTTTGTGTCTTA
>NW_001854350.1:0-2120 GCF_000209125.1 Entamoeba dispar SAW760
TATCGTTCTGTGGATCCTCCAAAAAATAAAGTTTTATCAGAAATGGTGAGGTTGTAGCAGAGATATTAATTCAACAAATTTGTTGAAAAAAGGTGCACTTTTTTGATTTTAATAAAAAGTACTAGGTATCCAATATCGTTCTGTGGATCCTCCAAAAAATAAAGTTTTATCAGAAATGGTGAGGTTGTAGCAGAGATATTAATTCAACAAATTTGTTGAAAAAAGGTGCACTTTTTATGATTTTAATATAAAGTACTATATATCAATTATCTTCAAAAGCACTCTGCAAAAAGATAAAAATTATTAATTGTGATCGTCATGTATTTGAGATATTAATTTATTCTATTTTTATCTAAACCAAATGAAAGAAGTTAAATGTCGTCAATTTTAATAAAAAGTACTAAGTATTAATCACATTAATATGCACTCTACAAAAAGATAAAAATTATTAATTCTGGTCGCTTTCTATCTGAGATAATTTTTGACATGTTTCTGTCTAAATTAGACGAAAGAAGTTAAATGCGTCTGATTTTAATAAAAAGTACTAGGTATCTAGTAACTTTATATGGAACCTCCAAAAAATAAAGTTTTATCAGAAATGGTGAGGTTGTAGATGAGATACAAGTTCAACAATTTTATTGAAAAAAGGTGCACTTTTTTGATTTTAATATAAAGTACTAGGTATCCAATATCGTTCTGTGGATCCTCCAAAAAATAAAGTTTTATCAGAAATGGTGAGGTTGTAGCAGAGATATTAATTCAACAAATTTGTTGAAAAAAGGTGCACTTTTTTGATTTTAATATAAAGTACTAGGTATCCAATATCGTTCTGTGGATCCTCCAAAAAATAAAGTTTTATCAGAAATGGTGAGGTTGTAGCAGAGATATTAATTCAACAATTTTATTGAAAAAAGGTGCACTTTTTTGATTTTAATAAAAAGTACTAGGTATCCAATATCGTTCTGTGGATCCTCCAAAAAATAAAGTTTTATCAGAAATGGTGAGGTTGTAGCAGAGATATTAATTCAACAAATTTGTTGAAAAAAGGTGCACTTTTTTGATTTTAATAAAAAGTACTAGGTATCCAATATCGTTCTGTGGATCCTCCAAAAAATAAAGTTTTATCAGAAATGGTGAGGTTGTAGCAGAGATATTAATTCAACAATTTTATTGAAAAAAGGTGCACTTTTTATGATTTTAATATAAAGTACTAGGTATCCAATATCGTTCTGTGGATCCTCCAAAAAATAAAGTTTTATCAGAAATGGTGAGGTTGTAGCAGAGATATTAATTCAACAAATTTGTTGAAAAAAGGTGCACTTTTTTGATTTTAATATAAAGTACTAGGTATCCAATATCGTTCTGTGGATCCTCCAAAAAATAAAGTTTTATCAGAAATGGTGAGGTTGTAGCAGAGATATTAATTCAACAATTTTATTGAAAAAAGGTGCACTTTTTTGATTTTAATAAAAAGTACTAGGTATCCAATATCGTTATGTGGATCCTCCAAAAAATAAAGTTTTATCAGAAATGGTGAGGTTGTAGCAGAGATATTAATTCAACAAATTTGTCGAAAAAAGGTGCACTTTTTATGATTTTAATATAAAGTACTATATATCAATTATCTTCAAAAGCACTCTGCAAAAAGATAAAAATTATTAATTGTGATCGTCATGTATTTGAGATATTAATTTATTCTATTTTTATCTAAACCAAATGAAAGAAGTTAAATGTCGTCAATTTTAATAAAAAGTACTAAGTATTAATCACATTAATATGCACTCTACAAAAAGATAAAAATTATTAATTTTGGTCGCTTTCTATCTGAGATAATTTTTGACATGTTTCTGTCTAAATTAGACGAAAGAAGTTAAATGCGTCTGATTTTAATAAAAAGTACTAGGTATCTAGTAACTTTATATGGAACCTCCAAAAAATAAAGTTTTATCAGAAATGGTGAGGTTGTAGATGAGATACAAGTTCAACAATTTTATTGAAAAAAGGTGCACTTTTTTGATTTTAATAAAAAGTACTAGGTATCCAATATCGTTCTGTGGATCCTCCAAAAAATAAAGTTTTATCAGAAATGGTGAGGTTGTAGCAGAGATATTAATTCAACA
>NW_001854349.1:0-1662 GCF_000209125.1 Entamoeba dispar SAW760
CTTTCTTCCTATAATCATTATTTGACTTTTCTTTGTTGTTAATGTTGTTTCTGAAAATTTTACATCATCTAAAACATATAAAGGTTTTGAAGAAGAAATAATTACTGTTGAAATTGATTTATCATTATTTTCTACTTCTTTAATTAATGTTGTTCCTTCATTTGATTGTTCAATTGTTAAACTGAATTCAATTTTTTGATATGGTTCTTTCTTTCTATAAATTTTGAATATTGCTTGATTTGATGATTCATATTTTAACCATTGATTAGGATATGTATATACTGTATGAGTAATTGATGGACTATTGTTATTTCTAATAATATAATTATTTGTTGATAATGATATTTGACAATAATTAGATAAAGATACAGTGATAGTAACAATAAATGAATTAAAATCATCTTCTTCATCTTTTTTAAATTGATGATTACATTCTGTTGTTATATCATGAATTGCAATGTTTTTATAACTAAAATAACGAACCATTCCACCACATGTCTGACTGAAATATTTATCATTTGATGAAGTTGATGTTATTTTATTGATTGATCCTTCATATGATGATATTAAATATTGTATACCATTATTAGAACTAAATTTTAAATTAATAGGATTTGAATTGAAGTAAGTACGTTGAATAGGTAAATGATAATTACCGTTATCACTTCCACTAACTAAAAACTCATCAACATCTCCAGTTATTCTTGTTGGACTATTTCCATTAAAGAAATCAAATTGAACATTTTCAAATGAATAAGAATTTTTGATTAATTCAAGTTCAAAATTTGTTTCAATAATTCTAAATGAGAGAGAATAATCTCTGTTAATTATTTCTTCTATTTGTACAATAACTTTATTTGCTTTAAATGTATTACTTGTTGAACCTAAATAAAAACTTCCATAATAATTATAAACTGAAATAATAACCGATGAATAATTAGTATAATCTCTTGCCAATTCATTTGAAGTAGAATCAGTACAAAAAGTATTTGCATAGATTACAATATTATTCCCTTCCTCTTTTTGACAATATTCACCATTACAAAATGAAATAAATAGAAGTAATAAACAAAACCACATTGTATTTGTTTATTTGAGTTATTTTACATTTTTTTTCTTTATTTCTTTTTTTATTCTTTTATTTTTAGAATATAATAAATTTATATAATTTATTTTAATTTATTTGTAAGAATTTGTGATGAAAAGGGTTATTATTTCCTTTCTTATTATCATTCAATAACAACAAATATTTCTTAAAACTCAATTAAAAAAAAAATTTGATTGTTAAAATATTAACATTAAATGATTGTTTAAGAAAATAAAGTGAATATGGTTTGTTCATATTTAATTTAATTGAAATATGTTTAAATGAAAATAATTATCGATAATTAATTTGACGATAGAAAACATATTCTTTCATTCTCATTAACTATCATTTTATTATGATTTTATAATGATTAACATGCTTATTCTATTTCATCATATCATCTTCTCATAACTTCATATTTTTATGAAAAGGGGGTAAAGAGATGTTTAAAATAATTTAAATAAATTAAAAATAAATAATTTTAAAATGGTTTATTAATAACACAATAAATAAATAACAACAAACCAATAAACATAAAAATAAATAAAACAATAAAATTAAGAACGACAAAAACG
>NW_001854349.1:1762-8283 GCF_000209125.1 Entamoeba dispar SAW760
AATCTAAATTAACAATATCAAATCAATCAAAAAGAATATGATTTAAAATAGAATATTGTTTGTAACATAAACAAACACAAATAAATGATAATGATAGTATTAAATATAATAAATTGTATCAACAATTAATAATTTCAAAGAATAATTAAATATTAAAGAGAAACATAATTATAAAGTAAATTTTAATAAACAATTGTCATAAACAAATAAATTTGGTTATAATTAATATTTTGTTAAATTCTGAATATTTAATTATAAATTGTTAAAGTTAATGAATGATAATATAAATAAATAAAGATGAGAATGAACATAAATAGAATGATTGATGTAATAAAATGATATAAAAACAAAAATATAAACAAGAAGTAATTCAAAATGAACAATGAACAGAGAAACAAGAATAAAAGAAGGAAATGATATAATAGAAAGGTTAAAGAAAAAGGAAACAATATAATTATAAGAAAATAAACAAGAAAATGAAAAAGAATATAAAAATTATATTTAATGAAGATAAAAGAAAATAAATAAAATGAAATAATAAAATAATCAGAATGAAAATATTAACTTAATCAAATAAACATAATTATAAAATTAAATATAATTTAAACAAATATAATAATGATAATCATCAAAACAAAATAAATAACATAATTTATATTTATCATTCTTTAAATTATACAATATATTAATTATATAATAGTAGAACTCTAATTCTTTTATTACTTTTTATCTTTTATTTATTAAAAATGAATCAAATTAAAACAATTATAAAAATATTAAATAAATAATAAATAATAAACATTGAGATATTTAGTTTATTCATTAAGAATGATAAATTAGATTTGTTAATTTATTATAACAATATTATTTATTTATATTCTTTATTTATTATATTATTTCTCATTTCTTTAAAATGAACAAATAATATATTCATATTATTTCATCTTTATATTTTCATTAAAATGATAGAAGTAATATAAATATCTTGATTTTTAAAATATAATCAAATTGAATAAAAATCAAATAATTCATAATATTAACATTCTCTAATATAATTTATTTATTTAATATTTTGATTGTCAACTTTCTTTTGATATTATTAAAATCTTTAGTATATAAAAGAAAATTAATAAATAAAATAATTCATATTCATTTAGATTATTTAATAATTCAAATATATTTGATTTATATTGTTTAAGATGGTTTTATATTACTGTTTTTATATTATTTCTTTATTATTAATTTATATATTATCTCTTTTATATTCTTTTATTTCTTCATTTCTATTTATTCTTATTCTTTTATTTCTTTCTAAAAATCTTTTTATTTATTTAATTTATTATTATATTCTTTTGATATATTGTTATCATTTATATTATATATTTATATTATATATTTTCTATTTTATTAAATATATATTAAGTAAATATATTTGTATTGTAAATTGATTATAATACATTTCATCTATTATTATCATTTTATACTTATTTGTTAATTTATAGTGTGTGATAAATATATTATATCATTGTATATTATTTATATATTTTATTTCTTTTGATTTAATTTGATTCAAATTCTTTCTGATTATTTATTCTTCTTTATTTTTATAATATGTTATTTTCTTATTATTTCTTCTTTTGATTTATTTCTTTATCATCTTTTTATATTTGATTCATTATTTCTTTATATTTTATTTATGTTTATTTCTTATTTTATTCTATTAATCTTTTCATTTGATTATTTTCTATTATTTCTTTTTGTATATCTTCTTCTTGTTGTATTCTATATATTTTATTTAATGTTTTAATATGTATATCTATTACTCTTATTATTTTATTTCTTGTTTATTTATCTTTTAATTATATTCTTTTTGAACTTTCTTATTTCTTTATATTTTCTATTTCAATTATATTTATTTCTATATATTTATTATATTCTTTCTTCTTTATTTTTTATTATATCATATTCTCTATTTCTATATTATTTATATTTCGTATATTTGTATTTCATTCTTCTTTATTTCTTTAATAATTATATCTTTGATATTCTTATTTTCTTATTCTTATATTTATTTGTTTCTTATAATACTCATATTCATTATCATTTTGATTATTTTGTTGTATCTTGTTTATCAATGGATTATGAAATTGTATTAAATGATTGTTCATTGAATAGTAAACAATTTCTAATTTCTTGTTCAAATAATAAATTGAATTATAATAAAATACATATTCTTGTTCATTTTATTTATTTATGATTCATTTTTGTTCTATTATTATTATGAAACTACAATAAAATAAATGTTGATAATTGATAACATTCTTGTATTTTTCATCATTTGATAAGTTAATAATGAATGTGTATAATAAAAAGTGAAATGATGTTAATTATATTGTTAAAAACATTATAAAATCACTTGATTCAATAATGATTTAAGATAAAATGAATTTATGTTGAAATATAAATTATTATTTATCTTTGTATTTGAATTATTATTAAAACTAAAATATGATTAATGTTTATGAATTTATTTATCTTTCTTCTACTTACTTTGTTTATAGTTATCTTATTATTTATTTCTTCTTTCTTTTCATTCTGATTTAATACTTTTAAAAGAATATTGCAATAAATATTATATTATATAACTATTCTAAATACATTAAATATCATTAACTTTCTTATTCTGTTTATTTTATATTTTATCTCCAATTTTGTGTTTCTTGATTAAAGTTAGGTTATTTTGTTTCTTCAAATATATTAGAAACTCTTAAATTTAGTGTGAAATATTTTATCCATCAATTATTTAGTAGTACACTGTTTAAATTCAAATTCTAATCATAAAAGTTATTTGAATATTATCATATAATTATTAATAATAAATAAATGGTTGTATTATTGGTGTTTGTTCTAATTATTTCCATTTTTCTTTATTATAATGAATTTCATAACAAATTGCTATGAGTATTTAATAGAAAGTTAATACTAGAATCAATTTCATTATTAATTCATTGATTTTTTATATTCTTTAATTTTATTTTCTTTAATATGATATTCTTTGTTTTTTCTCTTTTTCCATATATTTCTTCTTTGTTTGTTTCATTATATTTTGTTATTCTTTCTTTTTTATTTGTGTTATAACTTATTCTTGTTTCTTATTTCTTTTTCCATAATTACTTATTTCTTCATCTAAAGTATTATAATAATTGTTTTATCTATTTCTCTTTGATGTATTTCCCCTTTTTATCTTGTTGTAGGAACATCTCCATTTCTTGAAATGTATTATTAATTTTCTTTTGAATCATTTCATCATAATCACAATTAATATTAATCCTTTGAACTCCTTCTTCATTCTTTGTTTTTCTAACTCTAAACAAATACCACATTTTATTGTATACACATTAATAATGTTTTCTTCTTTAATTTCATTATTCACTTTCTCTTCCTAATACATGAATCACTAGTAGATACAGTAGATTTAATTTGTTTGTTAATGACAGACATGTAATGATTGTAGTTGATATTTTAGTTGTTTATATACTTCTTATTAATTTTAAGAATGTTATTATAATTCTTTTTCTATTTCATTATAGTTTTATTAGGGTATCTTCTGATTTCCACTTTCACTTTTACCAATCAATACAAAAACACTTCATCTCTTTAGAAAACAGAAACACTTCTTTTTACATTTACATTCAACATTATTCTTCTTCATTTATAAAATTGTATGATAAATCCTTTTGTTCAATATAAGAATACAACAAAATGTGATATTATACTTTGAATAACACCATTAAGAAATACATAGAAGAACAATATAAAATCAATAATAACATTCAAAAGAATAATCATCAACAGAAATAATAATAATTGAATGTAAAAAGAAAGAAGAAAAAAAAGGGTAATACTGAATAAAATAAAGTTAAAGAGAAAACAAAAGAATAACAAACAATTTAAGAAATGATTATTTCAATGATTTCAATATACTCTATTTCTACAATAGAGTTCACTTCTAACAATGAGAATTAGAAGGTTCCTCTTCTAATGTGTTGCCAGTGTTGAATATGTAGAACATTAAGTCTTTCATGTTTTTAATAATGATTGTTCGTAGTATTTTGTTGAAGTCAATTTGTAATTTTAGTGTTTTTAATCTTATTACTGATTCATTATGTATTAATTGATTGTTAATATTACAGGTATTATTTCTACATAAGTTAATTCTCTACTTTGTCTTAGCTTCTCTTGTAATTCTTTGTATTTATTTATTTTGTAAATATAATTTAATTCGATGTTTCTATCTTGACATATATCAACATTAATAATATATCCTTTTTTATCTTTGATGATTTGATAATATATCTGGTCTTCTAGCATTAAACGAATGGTCACTAACCAATAAATCTTTATTGTAAGTTATAACCATTTCATTATTATTAATACACTTAGGATGTGTATTAAAATCTATTTCATCAAATTCAATAAAATGGGTAATTAATATATGTTTATATATTTGTTTACATACATAATCGTGTTTTGATATTTGATTCTTCTTCATTACATGACATCATAACAAAATGTGGATAATAGATTAATTGTATTAGGACAATGTTTACAATATTTTAAAGCATCACAATTGAGTATTTTAGATTTAATATTTCCTGTCATAGTTACTCCTTCTTGTATCTTTACTACTTGGAAGAATGCATTTCTTTTTATATTTAATGACCTCCATGTAGTTACTGTTAATTTCTTATTATTAAATATACAATTTACATTTCTTATATATTCACTACATTTCTTTCAATTCATTTAAATATCTTTCATTTAATTTATTTGTTACAAATTCAAATACTTTGTTTATATCATGTTTTATTTCATTTAATTGTATTATATTCATTCATTGAAATTAATTTTCTTACAAAATACTCTTTTTATTCTTTTAATTATTCATTTTGGATTCTCTTTTACTGCTCTATCATTTCTCCTATTTCTGTATTTGATATTTATATTTTAAATATATTCTTATTATTTCTTTACATCATTCATCTCGTGCTGACATTAATCCAATTCCTAATTCATTTATTGTAACATATAATCTACTTTTATTGATGTTTCTACTGTATAGTTGGAGTTGTATCAATGCCTTTCTTATTTGTTTATCTATATTCTCAAATTCACCAAGTTTCCATGGGACAATACAGAATCCATATCTTAATTTGGAGATTATATCATTATTAATATTTCTTATTGTATTGATGGTACTATATTTCATAATATTTAATGATGATAGAATAGAAGATACTTCATTTAATATTCATGTATAATATTTATAATATTTTATTTTATCTCTTATTTCAATACCAAGATATTTATAAGGGTTATCATTAGTTACTCTTGGTAATTCAGCTAATTCTCCATTTATCTGACCATTGATATTAGTCATTATCACACTCTTTTCTACTTTTATTTTTAATCATATTCTATTAAATATTTCATTTGTTAATTTGTGGGCTTTTTCCATTTCTTCGAGGCTGTTAGTTATTATCTTTAAATCGTCCATATATGATATGTGGTTTAACTTTACTTGTTTTTCTTCTCCATTCATTTTAATAGATAACTTATTAATTTGTTTATCTAATTATTTAGATAATATAACAATAAATAATACAAATAATAATTTAGATAAACTATCACCTTGTATTATTCCTCTTTCTACATTAATTATACATTCATTTTGTTGATTATAATATAATTATAGTTGTGTGTTATTTAATATATATAATATACTTTTAATTACAACTAATGTGATGTTAAAATAAATTAAACATTGTTTAACCCATTGACGATTAATACTATCATATGCTTTAGAAATATCATATTATGTTTCTACCCACTTTCATTTATCCATAATTAATAACTGAATGATTATAGTATTGTATAATAATCATTCTTTTGATAATATGTATATTTTTTACATCAAATTTGATTTTGTGATAATTGTTTTTCAATTTGATTTAACATCAGTTGGCTTTCTATCTTCATCTTTAATAAAGATGTGTATACTTTTAACATACAATTTAGACAAGTTATTGGTCTGTAATTTTGTGTATCTCTGTTAATATATTATCATATTCATGTATTTCATTAATATATGTTTCATTTTGAGATATTTTAATGATAGAATTATGTGAATGAATTGATGACATTCTTTCTTCAACATTATCTTCTTCAATAATTTCATTATCATCATTAATTATTTTATCTTCATCATTTTTACTTCTTTCACTAATTACATACTTCTTCATTTGAAATGGTGCAATTTCATTAAAAAATACTTCTTTTGATTTTCTTTTCCTAAATTCAACTTTATTCCTTGGATGTACATTTGTATTATGTTTCATTTTATTTACAACTACATTTCCTATCAAACTATAACTCTTTGGTAATTCAATATTAGAAATAGATTTATCATTCCAATTTATTATAGTTTGTTTTGATTTAAAAGCAAATGATGGAAGGTCATC
>NW_001854348.1:0-1263 GCF_000209125.1 Entamoeba dispar SAW760
TATGTATTTATTTCTATATTCCTTTATTTCTATATTTCTATATTTCTATATTCCTTTATTCCTTTATTCCTTTATTTAAAAAAAAACTCTCTATATAAAAACAAAAAGGTAGATTACCTGACGTTCCCATCTGTGTGAACATAATGGTACTGATCAGGCTCTAAGCATCTTTACTTCCGTGTTCGGATGGGAACGGGTGTATCCTACTTGATATGAACCTACCGTTATCCTACTTACTTATGACTATGACTATCATATATTTTCTTATATTATTATATTATTATATGACTATGTACTTTTATTATTATTCCTAGTCTGTTTATTTTATATCTTATCTTTCTTATGTCTTTTATATATCATATCTATATCTATATCTATATCATATCTATATCATTTATATAACTTATATCATTTATATAACTTATATCATTTATATAACTTATAACATTTATATAACTTATAACATTTATATAACTTATATATCCCTTTTTTTATCTTCCCAGTATTTTATGAATGTTATAGGGCTTGTGGCGCAATGGAAACGCATCAGACTACGAATCTGGGGATTGCAGGTTCGATCCCTGCCAAGCTCGTCTTTTTATTGACTAGATTACTTTACTTTAATCCCTTTCAACTTCTATAACCTTTATATTCTATTATATATATATTTCTTTATTTATATATATATATATATTTCTTTATTTATTTATTTATATATATCTTTATTTATATATCTATGTATGTATTTATTTCTATATTCCTTTATTTCTATATTTCTATATTTCTATATTCCTTTATTCCTTTATTCCTTTATTTAAAAAAAAACTCTCTATATAAAAACAAAAAGGTAGATTACCTGACGTTCCCATCTGTGTGAACATAATGTACTGATCAGGCTCTAAGCATCTTTACTTCCGTGTTCGGATGGGAACGGGTGTATCCTACTTGATATGAACCTACCGTTATCCTACTTACTTATGACTATGACTATCATATATTTTCTTATATTATTATATTATTATATGACTATGTACTTTTATTATTATTCCTAGTCTGTTTATTTTATATCTTATCTTTCTTATGTCTTTTATATATCATATCTATATCTATATCTATATCATATCTATATCATTTATATAACTTATATCATTTATATAACTTATATCATTTATATAACTTATAACATTTATATAACTTATAACATTTATATAACTTATATATCCCTTTTTTTATCTTCCCAGTATTTTATGAATGTTATAGGGC
>NW_001854347.1:0-1302 GCF_000209125.1 Entamoeba dispar SAW760
CATCACTATTAATATTACTTCTAATTTTAATATTACAGTCATGAATATTTCTTATTATAATATGTGTTTTATCTGTTTCTATTTCTATATCTTTATTTGTATTATCCATTTCTATTATTTCTGTATCTTCTTTTATAACTTTCTTTGTTTCTGGAATATTACATTCTTCATTATCTATTGTGATGATTTCTTCAATATTATCTAACTTCCCTGTGATTTCTGTATTTTTACATTTTATTATTTTCATTTCTTTGATTTGATTCTTGTTGATTATGAATTGACAATTCTCACATTCATCAATATATAATTTCTTACATTTATCAAATAATTCTTCAAAGATATAATCTTTCATTGATACAATGCATATCTCTTCTGCTTCTTTCAGAGGTACTTTAATGTATTCTTCAATTGATTTAAATATAATTCTTTTTGGTTTAACATCAATTTCATTGATTGTAGATTCAATAACTTTCATTGTATTACATCTTTCATTTCCTGTAATATTCACTTGTTTAGATTGTGATACTATCAGTTTATTGATTGGACATTTTGATTTTACATTAATCTGTTTTCCTTCTAATATTTCAATATTTTGTTCATTATTAGATTCTATTTCAAATTTGAAATTCTCACATTCTCTAATGCAAATATTATTTGATTTATTTGTTGATAATTTGATTTGTGTTTGTTTATTTCTTTCTAATTTCAATCTTTCAATACAATCTGATTTAATATTAATTTTACATTCTCTACAATTAATTACTTCAATACTCTTTAATTTATTTGATATTAAGCTAATGTTTAAATTAGAGCAATAGTCCAATCGAAGTAATTCAAGATTTTGGAATGTGTAGATATTCTCTTGTATTTCTTTCCAATATCTTCTTTTATTAGTTGTTGTAATTCCCTGTTCTTCATTCTTTTCATTTATCTTTATTTCATTAATTCCCTGTAGTTTTAACTGTTTTAAATTATTTATTGATTGAAGTTCAAGTGAAGATCGTTGTCCATGCATTTCTACACACTCAATATGTTTGTTACTCATTATTAATTTTGAGTCCGATAAACTAAAAGAAATATATTTGATAGATTCAGGTAATTGTGATGTTTCAAATACTATTAATTCATTACATTGTCCAAACAGTCCGTTTCTGTTATCATAAATTGTAAGAGAATTAGCACAAAGATCATTAATAATTTGGTGAACTTTCTTTCTATTTTCTTCGTTATTTATATCGTTTATATTGATATTAACATTAACAGTACCCTTAAATGATTGTTGAAATCTAGTTTTACATTTGA
>NW_001854346.1:0-4808 GCF_000209125.1 Entamoeba dispar SAW760
TCTCTTTCATATTTTAACATTTTATAATTCCATCTAATTCTTTTCCATTATTCTTACTTCTATTTCTATTCTTTTCATTCTTTGGAGGTATTTGTAATAGTTTATTTGATCATTTGTTTTTATTTTAATATGATATATATCATATTTTTTAATATGTAATATTCTTTTTAATTTCATATATTGATTATTATGGAGCAAGTCTCTTAATCTACATATTTTTGATTGTAATATTCTTTCTATACTTCTCCTTCCACTTCTTTCTTGATTGTTATTAATAATTATGTTAATAGTTGATGTTATAGTTTTAATATAATGGTAGTAATCATCTAATGTATTGATTACTATTTCATTTGTATTAATGATATTAATTATTTGATGTACTTTGTTTTTATTGTAATAATAATTAATAAATTATACATCTTCTTGTTATTTCATTTATTCTTCTTTATTTATTCTTATTATTTCTTGTATTTATTATTTCTTATTTATTTTATTAATTCTTTTAATTCAATATCTTTCCATTGGTGTGTTATTATTTCTTCTTTATTTCTTCTATTGACTTCAATTTTATTTTCATTCTTTATTTTATATGTTTTCTTTATTATTTCTTTATATTCATTTATATCTTCTATTTTAATATCAATTTCATGTATTAATCTTTTTATTTCTTCTTCTTTAAGTTGACCTCTTAATTTTCTTTCTAATAACTTCAGTGCAAAACATTTATAGAGTGTTAGAATTTATTCTTCTCTATTTGTTTACTTCAATTGTTTTTTTTTTGAATGTCATGATCAGATGTGGTGATCTTCTTATGCTGATTTCCCATCTCTTCAATTGAATTCTGTATTAACTTTCTTTTTTTTTGGAAGATCATCTTCGCTTGATGATATTTCATCAGCTACTACAACATTGGGGTTGAGGTCATTCACAATTTGTGTTTCAGATGAGTCAGATATAGTGTGATTTATCTCATCTTTCTTCTTTTCTTCTTGTGTAATTTTATTTTGTAATTTAAATAATTTATCTTTCAAGAAGTATACTTGTTGTGATAAATTGCTTACCTCAGACATTTTCCTTTCTGATTCAGCATGGAATTCAAATAATTTTCTATCACTTTCTTGTTTTTAGTGTTTATCTCCTTCTCATGCTTCTTCTTTAATGACATAATGTCATTTGATAATTTATTAATGGTCTGGTCATTCTTTTGTATTTCTTCTTTTCTTCTTTCTCTTTAATAGCCTCCTCTATTCTTTTCTTTAATTCTTCTATTCTTTTATCTTTTTCATTGTTCTTTTCTTCCTCTTCTTTTAATTTCATCTTTTCTTTTTCATTAAACATCTTCTTCTCTTCATTGTCCCTCTTTTCCTCAGCAAGCCTCTCCTTTCTCTCTTTTATTAGCCTCTCTTCCTCAGCAAGTCCCTTCTTCTTCTCCTCAGCAAGCCTCTTCTCCTCTTCTACTAGCCTCTTCTTCTCCTCAGCAAGCCTCTTCTCCTCTTCTACTAGCCTCTTCTTATCTTCAGCAAATTCATTTTTATTATCATTTTCATCATTGTATATTTCTTATTTAAATATTTATCATTTATTTCATTTTGATTTAGTTGTTTATCATCTTCTTCAAGTGTCATACTGATCGTTTCTTCTTCCATTCTATTCATTTTTGTTTTTTCTCTTGCAAGTAAGTACCATTTTCTCATTATTGTTGATTATATTCTTTGATCTTAGTGTTCTTAATTTATTCTATTTCTTGTGGTGTAAGTATTTTAATTTCTTCTTCAAATAATCTTTTCAATTATTCTTGGTTTGTATTTCTATCATTTCTTTTATTTCTTATTTGTTGTTGTCTTTTATTATGGTATTGTTTATATATATGATGTGTTTTATTATGTGATTTATTTGTATTATAATATTGATTGCTTCTATTTGAATTATTGATAAAATATTTATGATGATGAAAATGAATGAAGTGATGAATGAAATTATTCATATCATTATTATTATAATTATTATGATAATTGTTATGGTGATAGTTATTATTATGGTAATGATTAATGTGATGATTAATGTATTTCTGTCCATGCAGATAATACGTGTTTTCACTCATTCTTCTATCATTTATATTTCTTGGTTGGTATGGATTTCTCCTTCTTTTGTTTTGATTTTTTTATATTTGGGTGAAAATATCATAAAAAAAAAAGAATGAGATAAAATAAGATAAAAAGAAATACTAAAAATAATAAGAAGAAACAACAAAAGAAAGGAAAATAATAATATAAGAAAATAAAAAAGTAGAAAAAAAAAAGAAAAAAGAGAAAAAAAAAATAAAAAAAATAAAAATCACAAAATTAAAGGAAAAAAAAAAAGTAAAAAAAAAAATAATTCAAAGAAAAAAAAAGAAAATAACGAAAAAATAAAAAAAAAAATAAAATAAAAATAAAAAATAAATAAATAACAAACAAATACAACAATCTCCAAATCAATAAAAAAACCGTACCACTTCAATTTCACAACCTGCACATCACAACAAACAACAAAAAGTGTCAAACGGACAACTTTGGCTTCAACGACAACAACATAACATTTTTACTTATTATTTCTACTTTATCATATCTACTTTAACATTTCTGCTTATCATATCTACTTTAACATTTCTGCTTAACTTCTGCTTAACTTATGCTTACTGAAAGCTTCCGTGGCTCAGTCGGCAGAGCGAACGGCTGTTAACCGTTAGGTCCTTGGTTCGATCCCAAGCGGAAGCGTCTTTTTTACTATTATTATTAACCTTTATGCTACTATTATTATTATTATCATCTTATTCACTTATTATTATATTATTATATTATATTATTATGTTCTTTTTTTATTCCCTTATTCTTTCTCTTTAGTAGATATATTCTTATATTTCTATTTCTATTTATTATACTTATACATGTATATATGTATATATGTATATATGTATATATCTTTTTATACTTCCTTAGTATTTTACTTAGTATTTTACTTAGTATTTTACTTAGTATTTTACTTAGTATTTTACTTCCTATATCCTTATTAGATGTACCTACTTTATACTATTACCTATATGCTATTCTTATCCCTTTATACTATACTATTCTATTCCTCTTATACTATTCTTATCCCTTTATACCTTTATATTCTTATACTTTTATACTTTTATACTTTTATACCTATAACCATTTATACCTTTATACCTTTATACCTTTATACCTTTATACTTTATACTATTTCCTCTTATACCACCTATTCTTATTATAAAAATACGCCCCCCGTGGGGCTCGAACCCACGACCGCGCGGTTAAGAGCCGCGCGCTCTACCGACTGAGCTAGGAAGGCTCACAGATTATTAGTATTCTTGACTTCTAGACTATGACTATATTTATATATATTTTTATATTTATTTAAATTTTATTTTATTATTTATGTTTATTTTATATATGTAATGACTTATTATATTTATTCCTTTTTATTTCTATATTTCTTTATATATTATATATTACTTATTACTTATTACTTATTACTTATTTTATACCTATTATATATAGACTATCTTTACTATACCTTATTCTTATTTTTTACTTTTTACTTTTTACTTTTTATTTCTTCTATGTATATATATATATTATATATGTACTTATGTACTTCTTATTCTTTTATGTATATATGTACTTATGTATATATTTATATATTTATATATGTATATATTTATATATGTATATATGTATATATGTACCCTCTTATTATGTTTATCCTATTATTACCCTTCTTATTACTCCTTATAACTTTATCCTATTATTACCTATTCAACTTATGCTTATCATATTTACTTTATCATATCTACTTTATTATTTCTACTTTATCATTTCTGCTTATCATATCTACTTTATCATTTCTGCTTATCATATCTACTTTAACATTTCTGCTTAACTTCTGCTTAACTTATGCTTACTGAAAGCTTCCGTGGCTCAGTCGGCAGAGCGAACGGCTGTTAACCGTTAGGTCCTTGGTTCGATCCCAAGCGGAAGCGTCTTTTTTACTATTATTATTAACCTTTATGCTACTATTATTATTATTATCATCTTATTCACTTATTATTATATTATTATATTATATTATTATGTTCTTTTTTTATTCCCTTATTCCCTTATTCTTTCTCTTTAGTAGATATATTCTTATATTTCTATTTCTATTTATTATACTTATACATGTATATATGTATATATCTTTTTATACTTCCTTAGTATTTTACTTAGTATTTTACTTCCTATATCCTTATTAGATGTACCTACTTTATACTATTACCTATATGCTATTCTTATCCCTTTATACTATACTATTCTATTCCTCTTATACTATTCTTATCCCTTTATACCTTTATATTCTTATACTTTTATACTTTTATACTTTTATACCTATAACCATTTATACCTTTATACCTTTATACCTTTATACCTTTATACTTTATACTATTTCCTCTTATACCACCTATTCTTATTATAAAAATACGCCCCCCGTGGGGCTCGAACCCACGACCGCGCGGTTAAGAGCCGCGCGCTCTACCGACTGAGCTAGGAAGGCTCACAGATTATTAGTATTCTTGACTTCTAGACTATGACTATATTTATATATATTTTTATATTTATTTAAATTTTATTTTATTATTTATGTTTATTTTATATATGTAATGACTTATTATATTTATTCCTTTTTATTTCTATATTTCTTTATATATTATATATTACTTATTACTTATTACTTATTACTTATTTTATACCTATTATATATAGACTATC
>NW_001854345.1:0-1066 GCF_000209125.1 Entamoeba dispar SAW760
ATTTTATTAATTATTTCATTCCGTGTTTTACTTAGTATTTCTTCATCACCTTCACATTCTTCGATTATTTTTATCATTTTATCGATCAATATTTCTATTTGATTAATTGTTTCTTGACTTTTTTCTATTACTAGTTTTCTTCTTCTTTCTGTTTCATCAATCCTATCAAATATTCCTTCTCCTCTTTTAATAGCTTCTGAATATGTTTCATCTGGTTTTATTTCAAATATTTCATTTTTAATACTTCCTAAATAATATTGATAATGTTTATTAATATCATCAATTGATTGTTGAATATTTGGAAGTGTTTCTATTTCTTCTTTAAAGAAATGAGTGTTCTTGTTTATTAACTCATCCATTTTAATTTAATGAATATCAGATCAAAATCAGATGATTAAATAACTAAATACACATTTATAACAAATCATTTTATTTAATAAAATAACAAATTAAATGAGACATCATTTTAATTAATCTATTTTTAAAATGATGAATAAATAACACAAATAAAAATAATGTTATTTAATATTTTTAAATATTAAAATGAAAAAAGTATTTTTATAAATAATTTGATTTTTAATCATTTAATTATACTTAACAACTAACCATAACCAATTATGAAAATGAACAATAAATCGATTGTATAAAGAAAATAAAACACACCAACAAAAAAGAAAAGGAAATAAGTTTTTGAAGAAATAATAATAAAAAAGAATAACAACAAACTAAACAACAAACCAATAACACAAGAAAATATCAAAGAAAATAAATTAACAGATAAACAAATAACAACAATCACAATAAATTAATACTCATCTACCTAATTTGATTCTACTTCATGCCTCTCTCTTATGTAATTTTCCAATACTACATTTTGTAATTTGTTATCTATTCAGACCTCTACTATTAAACGTCTTTACTCATCTTCTTGAATAATTGATATATAACTTTAAGAACAATACATATCATGTTTATAAAAATATTCTTTTATTACATGGTCATAACTGAGATTATCTTTCAGTTATCAAATATTTATCAGATCTTTTCATGATTCTTTAATAAAATC
>NW_001854344.1:0-1026 GCF_000209125.1 Entamoeba dispar SAW760
GTGTTACGTGCAATTACTTGTCATATTTGAGTATAGGGGCGAAAGACTCATCGAACTATCTAGTAGCTGGTTCCACCTGAATATTCCCTTAGGAAGGTCAAAGTATTAATAGTATTGATTGGTAAAGATAATGATTAGGTGTAATGGGTGAGTATTTTCACTCAACATCTTGTCAAACTATGAATAAACAAAGAAGAATTCTCAGTGTTAAATACACTTCAGGAATTTAAATATAAACATACTTTGAATCGGCCAAGTCTGGTAAGCAGGACTGGCGATGCGGGATGAACCGAACGTCGAGATAAAGTGCCAAAAAGAAACATAACGAGTACCACAAAAGGTATTCATTCATATTGACAATAGGACGGTGGCCATGGAAGTCGGAAACCGCTAAGGAATGTGTAACAACTCACCTATCGAATGAATGAGTCCTGAAAATGGATGGCATTATAATTTCTTAACTGATACTCGACCGTTAAAATGAAGACATTTTAACGAGTAAGGAAACGAAATGGCGTAAGGACAACAAAAGTAGTAAAGATTTAAAGTAATTTAGATTGAAACTGTCCTTAGTGCAGATCTTGGTGGTAGTAGCAAATACTAAGAAGAGGAAAAAAACATCTTAGAACTGAAGAGGAGAAAGGTTCCTAAACAACATTACTTGGATTAGGGTGAATCGATCCTAAATTACAGATGGAAATCCTTAAGAAATATATAAGTGACATATAGTCAATATAAGGATTGAAAGGGAATAAGATTAATAGTTCTTAATCAAGAGAATTAATGATTAAATCTTAGAAATAAGATTAAATCGAATAAAATGGTAACATATCATGAACTTTAAAATGGAGTGTGAAATCTACGGAGAGTTCTCTTTTCTTCTTAACAAAGTAACTCCACTGAATGAATCAATCAGAGAGTGGATTTATTGGCTTTGTAGAATCACATATGATGGATTGTGGTATTTTTGCAGTCTTCATAAAATTAAAGGATCTTAGCATAAGCTATTAAGATTCTTTGCTCGTA
>NW_001854343.1:0-9512 GCF_000209125.1 Entamoeba dispar SAW760
TTTACAATTATTTATTTTAATATTTTATTTTATATCTAAAAGAAAATAAATGAAGTATAATGTTAAGAACAAGATTAAAATTATCATATATTTTCAGAATTTCTTCTTATAACAGAATTTATAAAAATTAGAATAAAACATACAATAATCTCTATTAGACATTTTTATTAAGTGAACAAAAAGAGGTCAACGAGTAAAAGTGATGAATATTACCATAGTTAATGATTATGTTCTTTCTTTTGAATTTCTAAATAAATAACGTTATATAAAACATTTTATTAAGTAAACCTCAATTTGAAGAAAAACTTAAAAAGAATTGATATATGGTAAGACGTTTAGTATCAAGAATTAACACTGAAAGTATAAAAATTTTTACTAAAACTACTGGAGCGTCGTTTGTTGGTTCAGACATAAATCAAGTTAAAGATATTAATTAACTACAGTGAAAAAGTTGCCAAATTTTATTTACAACAACATCCTGATATAAGTGATGCAATTAATGCCTTCTTTGATTCTCCTCTTGATTTAACCAAAATGGAACAACCTAAAGAAGAGACAAAACAAAAAAAAGGTACACAGTCACCTCAAATAATTAAAGACACATTCAATAAATATCAAATTAATGGGGTTTTAAGAGATGACGGTCTTTCTTCTTTCTTAAAAGAATTAGGGATGTCTGAAGATGGGTATATAAATTATGTCCTTTCATATGCAGGAAATACCAAGTCATTTGCTATTTTTAAAGAGGATAATATTGAAGCAATCATCAAAAAAATACCTTTTACAGGAAAATATGCAGATGATGTCAAAGAATTTTATGAAGAGACAATTCCAAAAGAATATCATCGGTTTTTAATGTTTATTCATTCACAATTAAAAGCAATGATTTATGAACTCAATAAAGAAAATAATTGTCTTGAAAAAATTACTGAGAAAGAACTTAATAAATCATTTTGCACTCCACAAGAAGGTAGAATTGAACTTATTGATATGGTTAATGATGTTTTGAATGATATTTTACCTAGTTCAATGAGTTCTTCTCCAGTGAATTCATTGTTTTGGAATTTTGTCAAAACAGTAAAGAAACGATTATCAGTAACCAAAGATGAATTTTCATTTATTGTTGATTTCTTAAAAGAATTTCCAACAGTTTCATCAATGAAATTAAGTCAAGAACAAATAGAAGAAAAGTTATATCTTCCTCAGTTATATCAAGATTTTCTTGAATATATTAATAAACCACAAGACAAAGAAAACCATTAATTGAATTGCTAAATTACTCAAAACTGGTTTATAATAATTAAGACATATTATTATTTTTTATGTGACTTAGAAGTAGTAGAATTAACTTTTTTATTAGCAGTTTGAGTTGCTTCAAGTTTTCCTTTCTCATGATTAAATTCAGCTTTAATACTTTCCATATAAACTTTAATTTCAGCAATAGTATTTTCTTCTATTCTTTTCATATTTCCACCATGGAGTGTATTTCTTCTAATAATGTGAATGATTTCTGTATATACTCGTTCATAAATTTCTTTTGCTGCTGATGCAATTTGATGTTTTATATCTTTTTCACTTGGTTTGTCTTTACCTTCTGCTTCTTGAATTTGAGAATATGTATTTTTAGCTGCAAGTTTAGCTGCTTCTTTAGCATATTCTACAGCATATTTCTTTTCCATTTCATAAATTTGTTTATTAACTTTTCTATATTCTTTACTAATATCACTTCCATGATAATCAACATATTCTTCTAATCTATTTCTTCTTATCATTCTTCCACGTTCTACTCCAGTTAATGAATCAGCAACCTTTCTTAATTTTCTCAAAATTTCAACCTTAGCATTTCTAGTCTTTCTTAATTGGAATTGTAACTTACGAATTGTTTGTTGAAGAAGAACTTTATCTTTTCGAGTAGTTGCCATCTCTGTGTCTTCATAATTTAATTCGAGTTCATGAAGAATTCTTCGTTCAATCTTTCTAGTTTGTTTAAGTTTCTTTTCTAACATTTCTGTCATTTTTTGAGCTTTAACCATTCTTCTATGCATAATGCATCCATGTCTGAAGTGATAAAATTCATCATCTGCAATAACACTTAATAATAATAAAAAGAGAATAATTGATCTCATTTGATAATATACTTTTTTTCAAGTTCTTTTTTTTTTGATTTTTTGTTTTTTATTCATTTTTTTTTTGAAACTTCTTAAAATAGAATTTTTTATTTATTTACGTTATATATAACGAAATAATTAAGATTTTGAAGTATATCTGAAAAAAGGATAAATGGTCATTCATACACTTGATCGATATCACTTAATGATTGTTTGTAAATATTTAACAACAGTAGAAGATTATTTGAACATTATTATTATAAATTCAAAATACAAAGAAATACCAGCAATGTTTCATTATAATCCTATTTCAATAAATAAACAAAGTAAAAAGTTATTTATTAATATTGAAAGTCAATTCATTTATAGTAGATATGATGATTTAATTAATGGAATGAATAATTACATTGTTTGGTATGGATGTGGATTAAAAACAGTTAAATATTATAAAATTTATTATTCTTTACGACCGATATTTAAAAGACTTTATTTGAATTATACTCAAATGAAAGATTTTCATAAAGAACAAGGAGATATTATTTATTATAGTTTTTCTGAACATATTAAATCAATTAATGTTATTGATGTGTCTAATTTTTATGGACTTTCAAGAGAATGTTTTAAATTTAATAATATTACAAGTGTTATTCTTGGACATCATATTAGAGAAATACCACCATTTTGTTTTGATAGATGTGGATTAAAACAACTTGATCTTTCTTATATAACTAAAATTGAAGGTACACAATTTTATGATGATAATCTTACTGCTTTAACTCTTTCAAAATACTTAGAAAAAATGGATTTAAATGCTTTTAATGGTTGTACTAATTTAAAAAAGATAACTATTTCAGAAGGATCAAAAGAAATTAATGTTGATGTATCATATGATTTCTATACCATTCTTCAGTTGAATGGAATTAGTTGTAATTGTAACATAGTTAATAATGACTTTACTTTATTTAATCCTTTAAAACATAAAGAAGAAAATACAATTATTGATAATTTTGGTTATTCAGGAACAAAAAGTCTTTTAAATTTATCAAAACAAACATTAATTGTGAATGGTTTAATGAGTATTCCTTTTTTAAGTATAGCACATAGAATTAAATCACTTAAAGAAATTGTTTTATCTTCAGATGTTGAAATCATACAACCATCTGCATTTTACTTTCTCAGTAATTTAGAAAAGATTAATTTAAATTCAGTTAGAAAGATTGGATCACATGCATTTGAATTATGTCAACACTTGAAAGAGATTGATCTTTCAAATATCAGAAGTCTTGGAATGAGTTGTTTTAGTAAATGTAAAGAACTTATGACAGTGAAATATTCATCATATTTAACTACAATTCCAGAATATAGTTTTATTTCATGTTCTAGTCTTAAAGAGATAAAAGGATTAAATTTTGTAAAAAAGTATGAACAATCATGTTTTAGACATTGCAATAAGTTAACAATTAATGAATTATTCTCAAATCTAAAATCCATTTATTCTTATTGTGGAAGTAAAATTAATGTCTCATCATTGAAATCATCAACTATTCATTTTGGTCCTAAATCGTTCATTTCAAACACTTCATTATTATCAATACATATTTCACAACTTTTCCCTAGATCAAATATTTTACCATACAAATGTTTCTCTTTATGCTCAAATCTAACTTCTGTACAAATTGATGATATAAAATGTCTTGAAATAAGTTGTTTTGCTAATTGTTATTCTTTAATAAATCTTGTACTACCAACATCATTAGTCTTAATAAAAAGATTATGTTTTTCAAATTGTACTTCATTAAAGAGCATTGAATTTCCATCAAGTTTAAAACATATCCAAAGTTTAGCTTTTTTAAAATGTTATTCATTGTCAAGAATTGTATTTGGATCATCTAAAACTAAATGTCATCAAGATGCATTTTTAAATTGTCCATTAAAAGTAATAACATTTAAAAAAGGAAATCATTTCCATGGAACACTTTCTTATCAACAATATCTTGATTTACAAGAATATCGAGTTAAATCAGAACATATCATTTACACAAGACATGATAGAAGGAAATATGGAAATACTATTCCTTCTTGTGTAGACATTATTGGAACTAAAGCATTTGATGGATGTTCTTCAGAAGAAATTGTTATTCCATCTACAATTAAAAAACTTGAATATCGTTGTTTTTATCATTGCAAGAGGCTAAAAAGAATTAAAATACCTTCTCTCTTATTTGATTCATTTAAACAAATAAATGAAGAAATATTCCAAGACCATCATCCAAATTCATCTTTTGTAAGTAAAATTGAAATTAAACACCATTCTCATCACCAATTACTATCCCCTCAATTAAAATATTCTACAACTATTTCATTTCAATCAACTGTCATTTATATCAATAATTCAAATGAAATAACATCTGTTGAACTTATTAAATATTGATTAAACCCATTTTTAATTTAATTAATGTTTTGTTTCTCTTTATTGTGTTAAATTGCTAAATTAAATTGATTCTTATTCACTGTCAATCAAATAACTCAAAATCTAAAATAATATTGATGAAGTTAGAAAATAATGAATATTATAATATTCACACTTAAATCATTTCATAATATAGTTCACTAAAATGAATTAAATATTTCAAAAGAAAACAAAAAAGAAATGAAAAATCATTATGAAAGGCAATATGATTTACTTTACAATGTTCATTACCTAATATCATTAAGATCTTGATGCTTTATTTAATTTAATCATATTCTAATTATTTAAATAGTATAATAAATTAATAAAATAGTATTTTAAAATTAGAACTAATTAATATAATATATTAACTATAAATTATTATTTTGAAAAGAACTAATAATCAAAATATAAAGAAGAACTAGAAAAAACATAAGTTAATTATGCTTTTAGACAAAAGTTGTAGTTTTATACCTATGGCTTATAATGTAAAGCAAGAGTAAGAGAGTCCTATTAGCCACCGTATCTATAGTACGATGGTTAGTTAGACTCTAACAAATTCTAATGAAAAGGTGTTAATATTTTTCATAGACTATTAATGGTCTTTCTAGTAGATGGCCATAGCACAAGGAATATTTCAGTATTATTAATTATCTAGTCCAGATAAGTTGAAATACAATATTTTATTCTGCCAATAGAAATTATAGTATAAATATTCTTAACAAAACACAGTGGTTAATAATACACTGTTTTTTTCATTATAAAATTTAGTAAAGTATTAAAATAACTAATGTAATTTTAAATAATTAAGTGTTAAGAAGTAAAAGGTTAATTAATTTTTAATTCAAACATTTTATTCCAATATTTTCCAGTAACTAATAAAGTATGTGAATCTATTTGAGCAATGCCATTAAAGACTTCTTCATTTCCACTTCTTTTAATATTACACCAAATCTCACCAATAACATACTTTGTTTTAACGTCAACAATAATAATTTTATCTTCCCAATAAACATTTATATATAACTTATTATCTATATATTCCATTTCATTTAATTCTTTTACAAATCCATTTCCTCGTTGTACTCTCCATTCTTTTTCAATTTGAATTTCATTATTTTTAATTGTTATTTCTCTTATTTTATTTGACCCATCTGAAACATATATTGTTTGATTTAAGTCGTTAGTAACTCCCCATCCATGTAATGGGTATGATAGTGTTGATTTAATTTCTAATGTTGAGGGATCAATAAGATGACATTTATGCTCTTTCCATGTTAGCATAATTAAAGTATTATTTACCATAGCAATTCCTTCTCCAAATTCTGAACTATTTAACTGTGTTGTGTGGAGTAATTGAAGTGATGGAAATGAGTACTTATTAATGGAAGATTGTCCATACATCCCACATGATTCATATAAATTATCATTTTCAATAAACAGTCCCTGTGTATAACATTCTTTAGAGTGAGGGTATATTTTATTGATTGAAATTGAATGTTGTTCATCATTATAACTTACATACATACACTTGTTTATTTCAACGGCACGAATACAAATAACAATAATTCCAATAACAATACTTTTCATCTTTTTAGTTTTTAAGTTCTTTTTAATCTTTTGAATATTTTTATTATAACTTCTGTTCTATTTGTATGTCTTTTATTTCTTTTAAATACATGAATGTGTTAGCACAGATGTAATAAATGAATGGTTCTACTGATTTTATTATTTATTGTTAAGAATTTGTATAAAATTCATTAAACAGAAGATAGAAAACAACCATTTAAAATAAAATTAAAAAGCAGTTAATTAAGTATTAATAGAACTTGTGTCTATTGTTCCTGGCCCATGGGAGACTAATCCTGTCCCTGAGTATTCGTTATGTAGTGGAACTACATATGTTTGGTTGTGGTCGAAACAGTGTTCCATGATATCCATCATGTTTTTAATTACATGGTTTTTGATTTCTTTAGTGATGTCAATTTCGATTTTTAATTCTCTAATTAATTTAATACTTTCGGCATTTATTAGCCCATTAATCGAAATTACTACTGCAATTATTTTGACATCCTTTAATTTCTCTATTTTCATCACCCTATCTTTCAATTCTTTATACATATTTCTTTTCTTCCAATAGGCTCCATTAATATTATGATCTGCCACAATAGTCATATCAAATATTAGACATGTTTTATTCTTTTTATCTAGTACATATATGTCTGGTATTTTATGATATAGTCCATCACTTTTTGGCATTATTTGTTTGTTCAATATCATAGTGATGTCGTTGTATTGGGACACTGTTTCATATGGGGATTTCTTGTATTGTTTATTTCCTGTGTATTTTCTTATTAACCCCTCCCATATGATAATGCCAATATGGTCATGTTTTTCCATTTGTGATTTCTTATGACCAATGCAAGATAGTAGAATGTGTTCTACTGTGGATATCTTGTCTTTACAAAGTGGGCAGTACTTCAATCTTTCATTTTTTAATATTTTTACTTTCCTGTACCCACTAAATATTGCTCCATCTTGTATTTTAGTTAATTGGAGAAATGAATTTTTCTTTATATTGATGGACTTCCATGCATTTATTGTAGTATTTTATCTACAAATTTTGACTCGAACCATCTTCTAAAATATCCACTTGTTTGATTCCATTTTTTGATGTATTGGTCGGTCATTAATTTCTTTATTTTTAATACTACTTCTTTTTCTTTTTTATTTTTATTTCATTTATTATTTCTTCTATTTTCGTTTCTGGGATCTTATGACTTAGTGCTTTTTTAATTCTATTCCATATTCCCTTCTTTGAATACCATCTATCTATTATATTATCTCCTATTTCACTCTTGTACAATAGTACATTACTGTTCTGATTAATTCAATAACATATTCGTCCCTTAGGCTTATTAATCCTTCACCCATTTCATTTATAGGGACATATAGACGGTCTTTGGAGTTGCCGGCACCAATGTATTTTGCCTTTCTTAAATATTTTCTTATCTCCAAATCCATTCTATCTAGGTCAGTTACCTTCCAATTTACTACTGATGCTGAATATCTGAAGATGGGTATTACTTCAGTATTAATTCTTGTAATATAACTTCTATTACTACTTTCATCAGTATTTATCTCTTCCATTTTCTTCATCATCTTTTCTTTGATGATTTTACAATTGAAGGTATCATTAATTTCATCTGACTGCCATACACCTAAATATTTATACAAGTCCTCTCCTTCAATTAATGTGATGTTTTACATTCCATTTGGTATTTTATTAATGTTCTTTAATACCATTCCTGATTTATTTTCATTCATTTCTATCCTTATTCCACTTATTATTTGTTTAATTTCATTGTGGATTGTTCCCATTTCTTCACTACTTTGTGTCATTATTCTCAAATCATCCATATATAATGTATGGCTTGCTTTTGGGAACTTCTCTTCTATGATTTGAGAAATTATATTCATTTTGATGATGAAGAGTAGAAATGATAATGAATCACATTGTAAAATTCATCAATTTAATACATCCTAGATATTCATTATATTTATATCCTATGAATATCTTCCATCTGTTCATCATACTTTCTACAATGTCTATGATGACACCCTCTACATTAAAATATTTAAGTGATTCTATTACCCATTCATGATTTACTGATTCATATGCTTTCTTAATGTCATAATATGATTCTACATATTTTGTGTATTTCTCTTCTTTTTGCTGCTTTAACATATAACTGTTAATTAATCCTTCTTTATCAGCAAGAGATTGCAGTTTACATCCCAATTGATTTTTACTAATTTTTAATGATTCACTATTCATGTTAATTCTATTGTGAATCTTCTCTTTCAATATGGAGGTAAATACTTTCATTATTACATTTGTACAACTGATAAGACGATAGTTAGTGACATCGTTCCTATCACCTCCTTTGTGGATTAATATAGTTCTTCCACTTACCATATCTAGGGGGATGTTTTCATTGAAGTTTAACCATTCGTTGAAGATATTAAGAATGGAATCTCTTGATGATGATATTCTCTTCTAATAATACAAATATATAGTGTCAATACCTGGTGCTTTCAAATTACTTATTTTCATCAGGCTTAAATTTAAATCATCCATTGTGATGATGACATTATCATAATTCCTGTATCTTTCATTCCACGATGTGATTTGATTTATTTTCAAATGTTCTTTATTTAATATCACCTGTGTTTCATATAACGATTTCAAATATTCTAAAATAATATCGTTATTTGGATATATTTCATTTTGTGTTTCTTCTTTATTTTAATTTTCTTATTAGAATCAAACATGATTTTATTTGTATTGATTCTGACAATTTCATTCTTATTATATTTAATTCTTTCTTTAATCATTATCATCATATATTTTATGTACTTTATTCTTTCTTGTGCTTTCATTTTAATTTCATCTGCATCTTGTTCCTTTAATCTCATGATGAATTTTATTCTGTACCATTCCATTGATTAGATCTTCTAATCTATTTATTTTCGTTATGATTTCTTTTATTTCATCAAATTTATCTCATTTAAATTTATTTTAGAGATAATAATACATACACATTGAAATTATTTTCATATCTTCTTGTAGATTTTCTATTCTCCTGATCATACCCTTTTATTATTAATTTCTCTAATTAATTTATCTGCTTCTTTCCTTTTCCAGTAGTAATTAATATTTACACATTTATCTATCTTCATTCCTTTAACTTGAATGATGATAGAGTTAAGATATTCATCATCAATATCAGTAGTGTTATTTTTTATGATAATATTTTTTATTATTGGATTACACTCTACTTTCCCTTCTATGATTGAGTTCACTTTCATTTTAATATATCTTTTAGTTGTTTATTTTATTTTATGAGATAATTTAATATTATTAATGTATTCTTTCTCATTATTTACATAAT
>NW_001854342.1:0-2149 GCF_000209125.1 Entamoeba dispar SAW760
TTCTATGAGAAGATTAGTCCTAGGAAAGGAACTCATTCAAAAGGGAGTTGTTCAACGCATTGGAGCAACAATGTTTACAACAACCCACCAAACATTATTATTACTTTCATTAATAACACCTTATCTTCATCATTATCTTTCACCAAATGTTATCATTTCTGGAAGAATTTTGGATGGAATTGAAGATTTAATGAAAGCACAATGTACCGACATAAGAAATGCAGTAACTATTATTGTCAAAAATAGAGTTGCTTATTATCTTCAAGTTCTAGAACAAAGTAAATCATCAACACAAAATGTTTCTGCTACTCCACAAAAATTTACTATTTTCGGTAGAAATAAACAACTTAATACTCCAGTGACTAGTCCATCCCAATTCAATGCTCTTGATCTAAAGAATTTACTTAATAAAATTATGGGAGAGATCGTTGCTTTAAACGCATTACTAAAAAAAAATCTCAGAAGCATTGATTATAAATATTGTATGTTTGAAGAGTCAAGACATCTTAACTCACTAAGAGAGGAGTTTGATAAACGGTCCACAGAAGAAAATTTGAAAAACCAAGTCAGTAACGATCTTCACCAAATTTCTGTTGCTATTCATGAAGGTCTAAAGAACAACACTACAATCAATTTTGATAGAACAGAAACACCACTTATTATGAACGAAGAAAAATACAGCACAGATAGTGATGGTGATTTGGAAATATTCAGAAAAAGTTTAGATCTTTCTAGAGAGCCAAACCAACAAGAAGTTCCTTTAACTACTCAAAGTTTTGATATTACTAGAACACAATCTACAACGATTGTTAAATCTCCTCAGAGTGTTGATAATTGACCATTTGGTTGTTGTTTGAATAAGTTTAATTTAAAGTTTATAAACAAAATATCACAATAAACACCACTTTCATTTATTCTACTCCGAACTCTTTTAACATTTTACTACTTCTTCTATTCTTATTCTTTCTTTTGCTTCTTGTTTCCATGTTTTTTCAATAATTTCTTTAATATCTTCTTTAACTTCTTGTATTATTGTTGGTCGTTTACCTGACATGATTGAATCTGCAATATCCCATGGATGTGGATATGATGTTTTAGGGAATGGATCTTCCCATGTAATGATTTGTAATATTGTTATTGAATATGAATATATATCTGATGCCATTTTGTAATGTTCTCGATTTAATACTTCAGGTGCCATGTATTTTGGTGTTCCTATCCCTTTTGTGAATGTCATATTTGTCATCATCATATTAATGTTTCTTGAACTTCCAAAATCTGTTAATTTACAATTAACTCCAATATTATCATCAAGTGTTATAACAAGAAAATTATCTGGTTTAATATCTCGATGTAGTATTCCATTTGAATGAAGATATGAAATTCCTTTTGCTCCATCTAGCATGAATTTAATTTTTATTTTATTTGGTATTTCCGTGTTTGTTCTTTTATTAATTAAATCTTGTATTGATCCATATTTTGCATATTCTGTTATCATACATATTTTATTAGGAATAAATACTGCTCCATAAAAATGAATAATATATTCACTTCGAATTTTATCTAACATCATTACTTCTTTCTCAAATTCTTTCATTTTATTTTCATTTTCTTCAATTTGTTTCATTTTCTTAATTGCTACTTGATTTCCTCTAAATTCTCCTATATATACAATTCCAAATGATCCTTCTCCTATTTTATTTTCTTCTTTTATTTCATCGGGATCAAGTCGTGTTGATATTTGTGTTTCTCCTTTAATTGAAATACTTTTAATTATTTCTTCTTGTGTTTTATTAAGTGTTTTACTAATTATCATTATTTGTTCTTTAATTTTAGTAGTACATTTGATTGTAATGAATATTTCAAATTCACATGCATATCCTCCTTCAATTGTAATAATATTTGGGTTTGTTCTAATTGAATATTTTTCATTTTCTTCTTTACTACTTATTTGTATTTTCTTTTTTTCTTTATTTTCATTTCCAATACATATTAATTCTCTGATTTCTTTATTTACTTCAATTTCTTCTCCTTCTCCTATTTCTATTTCTTTTTTATTTGTTATTATTCCATCTCCAAGTGATATAAATTTGATATTTGATTGTGAAATTTTAAATATTGTTGTTGTTTTCTCTTGTTCTTTCTTTTC
>NW_001854341.1:0-2875 GCF_000209125.1 Entamoeba dispar SAW760
ATTATTTTGTTATTTTATATGTTAAATTATTTATAATTATATTATTATATTATTTATTAACATATTTTATTTTTATTTATATTTTATATTATTATTGTTGTATAATTATTTGTTTATAATTTATTGAAATGATTTAAATTAATATAAATGAATGTAATTATGAATTAAATAATTTTATATTTTATTATTTCATTTATTTATCATTCTTCATTATTTGATATATTATTTTATTCATTGATAATTTATGGTTTGAATATTATATTTATCATTTATCATTTATTTTATCATATTTTATTAATTATTGAAATATTATATAAATATTTTATTATTTAATTTAATTTATCAATTAATATATTCATTTATTTATGTTTTATTCATTATATTATTCTTATTTATATTATTTCTTATTTAAATAATCATTTTAAATATAAAATAATAATAAAAATAAAGAAAGAAAAGAATAAATTAAGAATGAATAAAAATAAAAGAAAATAGAATAAATGATTTCATAATCATTTATCATTAATTATATCATTGATTATATTATCTTTTATTATAAATATATTGATTATTCATTTATTATTATATTTATTGTCATTTATCATATTTTATTATTATATTATTAAATAAAAATAAAATATAAAATGAAATAATGAATGAAATATAAAATAAAATGAAATATTTAATAATTATGAATTTATTAAAAATATAAATAAATAACATTTTATTTTATTTGTTATTATTTATTGTTTTTCATAACAAATATCAATTGATAAAAATAGAATGATGATAAAAGAATAAAAAAGAAGAAATTAAAATATAAAAATAAAAGAACTAATAAAAACAACTAATAAATAATAAATCAAGAATGAATTAGGATATAATGAAATAATGATAACATCAAAATATTTCAATGATATTAAAGATTTTATTAATTTAGAAATAGGAATTAAAAGATTTCAAGGAAACATGAAACGATTTCATTTTAATCCAATTCCATTAAATGAATATTCAAGAAAATTCTTTCCTAATATTGAAACATTTCATGTTTATAATAGAGGTGATGAAATATTTAAAGATGGAAAAATATTTAAAAAAGTAATATGGTATACAGTAAATTATTCAACATATATACAAGAAAAAGAACAAGGAAATATCTGTAAAAATATAGAATATACAAAAGAAGATAGAAAATCATATGGAAATACAATACCATCAGAAGTTAAATCACTTGGATATGAATGTTTTTATGAATGTTCATCATTAACAACAATTAATATACCATCATCAATTAGTAAATTAGGAAGTTGTTGTTTTAAATATTGTTCATCATTAAAATCAATTAATTTACCATTATCAATTACGTCATTTGGAACTAATTGTTTTTATGAATGTTCATCATTAACATCAATGAATATAGATAATATACAGTTTATTAGTAAAGAAAAAATATTTATGAATGAACCAGTGTTAATTAGTATTGAAATACCAGATAATCTACAAACAATAAATGGAAAGAATATTGAAAAGAAAGACATTAATGAATTTATTATTCTATCATCAATTAGTGAATTAGGATATTGTTGTTTTTATGAATGTTCATTATTAACATCAATTAATATACCATCATCAATTAAAGAAATAGGAGATTATTGTTTTTATAAATGTTCATCATTAAAATCAATTAATTTACCATTATCAATTACATCATTTGGAAATTATTGTTTTTATAAATGTTATTCATTAACATCGATGAATATAGAAAATCTACAGTTTATTAGTGAAGAAAGAATATTTATGAATGAACCAGTGTTAATTAGTATTAAAATACCATATACTATACAAATAATCAATGGAAAGAATATTTTCAAGAAAGATATTAATGAATTTATTATTCCATCATCAATTAGTGAATTAGGATTTAGTTGTTTTAAAGAATGTTTATCATTAATATCAATTAATATACCATCATCAATTAAAGAAATAGGATGGAGTTGTTTTTATGAATGTTCATCATTAACATCAATTAATATACCTTCATCAGTTATATCAATAGGAGATGGTTGTTTTTATGGATGTACATCATTAAAATCAATTAATATACCATCATCTGTAAGTAAAATAGGAGATAATTTTTTTGAAGGATGTTATTCATTAACATCAATTAACATACCATCATCAATTACTTCATTTGGAGATTGGTGTTTTAATACTTGTTCATCATTACAATCAATTAATATTCCATCATCAATTAGTGAAATAGGAACTTGTTGTTTTTATAAATGTTCATCATTAACATCAATTAATATACCATCATCAATTACATCATTTGGATCTGGATGTTTTTATAAATGTGGATGTAAAGAAGAATTAATGAAAAATAAAACAATACCAAGAAATTGTTTTAACAAATGGTGATGAATGAAATAAAAATACAATAAATGAAATACAATATAAATTGAAGTAGAAATAAATTATAATTGATTATCATTTATATTATTATTATTCTTTTCTTATTTATTCTTTTTGATATTATTCTTTTCTATCTTATTGATTGATATATCATTCTTTATATTTGTTTTATAATTCTTTTTTTATTCTTTATTTATTTTTATTTTATTTTTATATTCTTATTCTTATCTTTCTTTTTTATTTTATTTCTTTATTTTCTTTTGTTTATTATTTATTATATATTTTATTTTATTTATCTTCTTATTTATTTCTTTTATTTACATTTTATATTTATTCATTCTTTATTCATCATTTTGTTTTAATTTATATTAAAATTATTTAGAAATGAGAGAATATAATGATGAATTTGATTTTATATTTTGATTATTTCATTAATCAAATTGTTGATTAATGATTATTGTTG
>NW_001854340.1:0-1278 GCF_000209125.1 Entamoeba dispar SAW760
TAAATAAATAAAGAACATAAATAGAATAAAGAAAAGAAGAAACAATGATAAATCAAATGAAACAAGAAAATGAAATTAATAAAATAAAAATAAAGAAAAGAAGATATAAAATAAATAAATAATAAACAATAATAATAAATAAATAAAATATGATAATAATATGAAGAAAAGAATATTTAAATAAGAAATAATAATAAATAAATTAAATAATGATATTTATTTATATATTCATCATTTCATTGTTTTGATAATTCATTTTATTATCATTATTTTATTCTTTATTATTCATTGTATTAATATTCATTGTAATTATGTATTTATTTATGAATTTATATCATCAAATCTATTATCATTTTTATTATTCATTTTATCTCTTTTGTTTTATTCTTATTTCAATTCTACATTTTAAATCTTCTTCATTTAATTCATTGATTTATAAAATATCATTAAACATCATCAATGTATTTTAATAATGTGAAGAATGACAATAATCATATTAATTAAACAATAATTTATTTATTTTTAATAAAAGAAATAATGATAAATAATGATATTAGAAGTTTAATTTCATTTTATTAATTGTGTTTGTTTCTGATATTGTATCTTCAATTCACAAATTAATTAAATTATATGATAAATATGAAAATTATATTTAAAAGAAAAGAAGATAAAAACAATATCAATAATAAAATTAGAGTAACAAACACATCATTTAATTAATATCTCTATCATTCATAAATCAATTAATATTTCTATCAAATATAATTAAAACAAATTCATTATAATATAATTTATAATTATGTATTCATTCTTGTTATTTATCATATTTTATTCTTCTATTTTTCATTTTGTTTATTATATAGTTATTTTTGAATGAATATATTCTATTTTAATTTATTTATTGTTCATTTCTTTATTTGTAATTAAATGAAATGATAAAATATGTTAATAAAATTAAATTGTTTAATAGAATTAAATGAATTATTAATTCTATTTCTTTTATGTTTCTTTTCATTCTTTATTTTCAATTCTTTCTAACATTCTTACTACTTCTTCTATTGTTATTCTTTCTTTAGGTTCTTGTTTCCATGTTTTTTCAATAATTTCTTTAATATCTTCTTTAACTTCTTGAATTATTGTTGGTCGTTTACCTGTTGTGATTGCATCTGCAATATCCCATGGAAAATTATATAATGTTTTAGGGATGGATCTTGCCATGTATGATTTGTACATTGTATGATATGATATATATCTGATCCATTTATATGTCTCGATAGT
>NW_001854339.1:0-1181 GCF_000209125.1 Entamoeba dispar SAW760
AAATGTCAACGAAAGTATAAAAATTTATAAGGTAAAAGTTGTTCAGAATTGAATTCTAAACAATTCATTTCTCATACATAATTATGTTAAATAAAATGATGAAATAATCATGAAAAAATTGTTAAAAAATGAGGTCTTCAGATTACCTCCAAGAACATTTTTTACCTTATAAGTTTTCATTAAAACAACCTTGTTACAGAGATATGATAAAATTGACTCAGTGACAAAAAATATTGACTCTACTCATCTATACGTCCTTCAATACTTTATCTACAAAACAATTATTTTATTTGATATATCAGTATTATAATTATTATTTTATATTATATGAAAAACGATGTATATTTAAGATAAGTCATTTTTTGTGTCTCAAAAAAATCATGATAGAAGTATCATTTTTTATAAATTTTTATTAATAAATCACTTGTTTAAAATTAATATCTGAACAACTTTTACCTTATAAATTTTTATACTTTCGTTGACATTTTTTGAGATATGAATGATTATTTTTATTAAAGACTATTAAAAAATTATTTAATATCTTTATATCTCATTCTTTAAATTAAATTCTGTTTAACAATTATCTTAATCTGTATTAGTTATTATTCATGATTTATTTATTTTATTTTATCTTCATTATTGTAAAACGACGGCCAGTCCAGTGTGCTGGAAAGATTCATATCTCAAAAAATGTCAACGAAAGTATAAAAATTTATAAGGTAAAAGTTGTTCAGAATTGAATTCTAAACAATTCATTTCTCATACATAATTATGTTAAATAAAATGATGAAATAATCATGAAAAAATTGTTAAAAAATGAGGTCTTCAGATTACCTCCAAGAACATTTTTTACCTTATAAGTTTTCATTAAAACAACCTTGTTACAGAGATATGATAAAATTGACTCAGTGACAAAAAATATTGACTCTACTCATCTATACGTCCTTCAATACTTTATCTACAAAACAATTATTTTATTTGATATATCAGTATTATAATTATTATTTTATATTATATGAAAAACGATGTATATTTAAGATAAGTCATTTTTTGTGTCTCAAAAAAATCATGATAGAAGTATCATTTTTTATAAATTTTTATTAATAAATCACTTGTTTAAAATTAATATCTGAACAACTTTTACCTTATAAATTTTTATACTTTCGTTGACATTTTGAGAT
>NW_001854338.1:0-1023 GCF_000209125.1 Entamoeba dispar SAW760
CACTATTCATGTTAATTCTATTGTGAATCTTCTCTTTCAATATGGAGGTAAATACTTTCATTATTACATTTGTACAACTGATAGGACGATAATTAGTGACATCGTTCCTATCACCTCCTTTGTGGATTAGTATAGTTCTTCCACTTACCATGTCTAAAGGGATGTTTTCTGGGAAGTTTAACCATTCATTGAAGATATTAAGAATGGACTCTCTTGATGATGACATTCTCTTCCAATAATACCCATATATAGTGTCAATGCCTGGTGATTTCCAATTACTTATTTTCATCAGGCTTAGATTTAGTTCATCCATTGTGATGGTGACACTATCATAATTCCTGTATCTTTCATTCCACGAGGTGATTTGTTTTATTTTCCAATGTTCCTTATTTAATATCACCTGTGTTTCATATAACGATTTCCAATATTCTAAAGTAATATCGTTATTTGGGTATATTTCATTTTGTGGGTCTTTCTTCTTTATTTTGATTTTCTTATTAGAATCAAACATAATTTTATTTGTATTGATTCTGACCCTTTCATTCTTATTAAATTTAATTCTTTCTTTAATCATCGTCATCATATATTTTAGGTACTTTATTCTTTCTTGTGCTTTCATTTTAATTTCATCTGCATCTTGTTCCTTCAATCTCATGATGCATTTTATTCTGTACCATTTCCTTCCCTTGACTAGATCTTCTAGTCTATTTATTTTCCTTAGGATTTCTTTTACTTCATCAAATTTATCTCCTATAAATTTATTTTGGAGATAGTAATGCATACACATTGAAATCCTTTTCATATCTTCTTGCAGATTTTCTATTCTGCTTCCTGACCATACCCATTTATTATTAATTTCTCTTATTAATTTATCTGCTTCTTTCCTTCTCCAGTAGTAATTAATATTTACACATTTATCTATTTTCATTCCTGTAACTTGAGTGATGATAGAGTTAAGATATTCATCATCAATATCAGTAGAGTTATTTTTTATGATAATGTTTTTTATTATTGGGTTACACT
>NW_001854337.1:0-1489 GCF_000209125.1 Entamoeba dispar SAW760
TGATTTGATCATTTATATATATATTTTATCATTTTCTCATAACATATCTCCAAATATATTTCCATTTTCGTCTCAATAATAATTATGATATGTTCTTTATTTATTATTCTTTGATCAAATACTGTTGTGTAACATTTCCAATCATCAATATCTGAATCAAATAATATATTAGATACTTTTCTATTTGTCCATTCTTCTATTTGTTTCATTTCTTCCATTTTGATTATTCCTTTCATTCTTCCTAATCTCCCTTCCTCTTGTTTATTTTTTGCCAAACTCTCTCCTTCTTTTCTCTTCTTCCTCTCTAAACAATTACTATATTGTGTGCTCCATTCCTCTTTCTTTTTGTTAAATCTTATTTTAATTTTATTGATTTCTTCTTCTAATTTCTTAATTTTATCTTCTTTATTCATTTCTTCCATATGAATGATTTTATCTATTAGTTCATCTTTTGCTTTATTAACTGAATCATTGTTACATTCTTCTACTATCTTTTCCATTTTATTCTTCATTATTTCTATTGATTTAATTGTTTCTTGACTTTTTTCTATTACTATTCTTCTTCTTCTAACTACTTCATCAATCCTATCAAATATTCCTTCTCCTCTTTTAATTGCTTGTTCATATGTTTCATTATCTTGTTTCTCAAATATTTCATTTTTATACTTCCTAAATAATATTGATACTGTTTAGTAGTATCATCAATTGATTGTTGAATATTTGGAAGTGTTTCTACTACTTCTTTAATTAATTGGTTATTTATCACTAGTCCTTCCATCTTAATTTAATGTATACGAGATCTAAATAATAGGATTAAATACTTAAATACACATATAATACACTATTTTATTATTTTATCCTTTTATTAAATTAAATTATCATTAAATTTTTAAAAAAAAACATTCATATAATGAAATAAATGTTGTTCTTATTTTATAATTATCGTTGTTTTTTGTTTTTTTATCCCTTTTAATATAAAGACTTTGAAATGGGTTTTAATAAAGTAAAACATACTAATTACAATTAAATAACACCCCCATTATTGGAGTGTTCAGGAATCAGCTGTTTCAGTGTTCTATGAAAATGCTCTAACTCAATCAACTTTTCAAACAACAAAAAATAATTATTTAGCTTTGATGGCAGTGTTATTGGCATTTTAATTTATCTGACTTCATGTTGTTAAACTTATTCAAGATTTTAACAATGAACTAACTTGTTACCAAATGTCAATAGAATATATTGTACTGTTTAAAATGTCAGAAATCACAGCAGAGAGATATGGTTATAACTCAACTTACCAATACTTGTTTTACTAGATATTTCTATTATCCTTCATTCAATAATTATTATTAACTTTATATTTATTAATTCTTATTGCTTTATTTATTAACTTAATTTTTTAATTTTGTTCTTTATTCTTACACTTATTGAATTTAATGTCCTATATTGTTCATGTCCTCAACTAATTATTACTTGTTTAAAAAATTCT
>NW_001854336.1:0-1050 GCF_000209125.1 Entamoeba dispar SAW760
TATATCTTACTTTATCTATACTTTATGGATACTATATGTATAAAAAGTGAGGGCTAGAGGGATTGAACCACTGACCGGCTGATCTGGAGTCAGCTGCTCTGCCACTGAGCTAAGCCCCCTTCATCTATATTTAATCTATACTATATTCTTTTTATGTACTTCCCTTATATATTATATATTATATATTATTATATTTATTATATATATTATATGTATATATTCTACTTTATATATTATATATTATATCCTTTATATTCTATATTCTATTTTATATTCATGACTTATACTTATACTTATACTTATATCCTTTATTATTATATTCCTTTATTACTATATTCCTTTTATACTTTATTCCTTTTATACTTTATTCCTTTTATACTTTATTCCTTTTATACTTTATTCCTTTATTACTATATTACTATATTCTTTTTATACTTTATTCCTTTATTACTTTATTACTTTATTCCTTTTATACAAATACTCTCATGTATGTATATGTATAATATGTATAATATGTATAATATGTATAATATGTATGTATTTCTTTAAAAACAATGCTCTCAGCAGGTTTCGAACCTGCGACCCTGGCGTTATTAGCACCATGCTCTACCGACTGAGCTATGAGAGCTTACTATAACTACTTTATCATATAATCTGTTTACATATTATGTTTATATTATATATATTTCTTTCTATTTATATTATCTATATATTATTATATGTTTATATGTTTATATGTTTATATGACTATACTATTCTATTCTTTAACTATTCCGACTAACTTATTCACTCTTTTATATAACCTTTTATAACTTAAACTTACTTCTTTATTTTTTTATATGTTATATATATATATTTTATTTATTTTATATCTTATATCCTTTTATATCTTTATATCACTTTCCAGTGTTTATATGACTATTTATTGTTCTATATATGACTATAGATGCCATACTTTCTTATTATCTTACTATCATACTATCATACTATCATACTATCATACTATCATACTATCTACTATCTACTATATGTATCTCTACTATACACTAG
>NW_001854335.1:0-1168 GCF_000209125.1 Entamoeba dispar SAW760
TAATAAATATCAAAAGAATAATATACAATAATAAAATCAATAAAAGAATAAATGGAAAAAGAAGAATAGGACATTATGCAATGATGATAGTATCAAAATATTTTAATGATATTAAAGATTTTATTAATTTAGAAATTGGAATTAAAAGATATAGAGGAAATATGGAACGATTTCATTTTAATCCAATTCCATTAAATAAATATTCAAGAAGATTCTTTCCTAATATTGAAACATTTCATATTTATAATGAAGAAGATGAAGAATTTGATGATGGAAGAATAGCTAAAGAAGTAATATGGTATACAGTAGATTATTCAAGATATTTAAAAGAGAAAGAAGCAGGAAATATATGTAAAAATATAAAATATACACAATATGATAGAGATATATATGGAAATATAATACCTCCAGAAGTTAAATCACTTAGAGATTGGTGTTTTAAAAATTGTGATGAATTGTCATCTATTACTATACCAACACCAATTACCAAATTAGGAAATAATTGTTTTGGTGAATGTACATCATTAAAAACAATTAATATACCAACATCAATTAATGAAATAGGATGTTGGTGTTTTGAAGGATGTAAATTATTGACATCTATTACTATACCATCAACAATTACTGAAATAAGAAATAACTGTTTTTGTAAATGTTCATCATTAAAAACAATTAATATACCATCATCAATTAGTAAAATAGGAAATTGTTGTTTTGGTGAATGTAAATCATTGACACTAATTAATATACCATCTTCTATTAGTAAAATAGGAAATGAACCTTTTGAAGAGTGTAAGTCATTAATATGGATGAATATAGATAATCTACAATTTATAAGTAAAGAAAGGATATTTATGAATGAACCAGTATTAATTAGTATTAAAATACCAGAAAATCTACAAATAATCAATGGAAAGAATATTTTCAAGAAAGATATTAATGAATTTATTATTCCATCTTCAATTAGTAAATTAGGTGATAGTTGTTTTTTCTGGTTGTTCATCATTAAGATTAATTAATATACCAACAACAGTTAATGAAATAGGAGAAGGTTGTTTTTCAGGATGTTCATCTTTAACTATCTATTATTATACTCATCTTCAATTAGTAAATTAGGAAATAGTTGTTTTAGAGGATGTTTATCTATTAACTTCTATTATTATACCAA
>NW_001854334.1:0-2005 GCF_000209125.1 Entamoeba dispar SAW760
AAAATAAGAAATTATCATTCTTATTCTTATTATTTATTATATTTTATTTTATATTTTATTTTATATTGATTTTTATCTTTTCTTAACATCACTCATTTCTTCTTTTTCTCAATTTTTTCTTTTCTAAACATCATTCATTTCTTCTTTTTATTGTTTGTTGTTATTATTTTATATTAGATGATCTTTTTATCATTTTATATTTGTTTATATTGTTTGTTTATATTTTATTATTATTTATTGTTGTTTATCTTATATCATTTATTTATTATATGTTGTATTGATATTTATCAATGTTAATATGAAATGAATAATAATGAATAAATATAAAATAAGAATAAAATGATATAAGAATATAACATAAATAATAAAATAAGAAATATATAATAAATATAAAGATAAAAGAAGAAGAATAAAATAAATAAATATAAATAAAATAAAAAATAAATAAAAAAGAATAAAATAAATATTTTATTATATTTTTATTTATCTTTTATTCTTATTTCTTTTTATTATTTATTAAATTAACACCCTCATTGGGTGTGATTCTTTCAAATGAAATAAAAATAAAACCAGAATGAAATATGTCCATTTTTATATTCACCATTTCGTTCATTGGCAGATGAAAGAAATGGCTGTTCATATTCATTTATTGATTTTATTTTATATTCTTTTTTAGTTTTTAGTTTTCAAATAAATAATAATGAATAAAATCATTTCATTTCAATTACAATAATTCGTTGTGGTGTGAAATTATCTGGATATTGTTTTCCACAAAGTGCATTTGATATTCCTTTATATTCAAAGGATTCTTGATAACAAAATGATTTTGTTTTATTATTTTCTTTCTTAACAGTAATATCACATCCAAATGCAAATACAAATACAGGGAAAATAGGAGCATATCCAAATACAAACAAATAATTACTTGATTGATTAAATAAATAAAATGCATGTCGTGGTTCTTTAATATCAAATTTCATCATTCCTTGTATTCTTCTTTTTGATTTTAATGAAAATAAAAATGATTTTGAATCATTTATATAACTACTAACTTTATCAATTTTCACATTAACATATCCTCCAAATTTATTTCCATCTTCATCTTCAATAATAATTATTATATGTTCTTTATTTATTATTCTTTGATCAAATACTGATGTATCTTCATTCCAATTATCATTATCTGAATCAAATAATATATTGGATACTTTTCTATTTGTCCATTCTTCTATTTGTTTCATTTCTTCAATTGTATTCATTCCTTTCATTACTCTTAATCTTTCTTCTTTTATCATTCTCTCTTTTTCTTCTTTTCTTCCTCTCTAAATAATCACTATAATATGTTTTCCATTCTTCTTTCTTTTTGTTAAATGATTCTGTGATTTTATCTTTTTCTTCTGGTGTTCTGAATATTTTTTTTTTCATGACCTTTTCTTCTTTCGAAATGATTGTATTGATTATTTCATTTCGTGTTTTACTTAGTATTTCTTCATCTGAATTACATTCTTCTATTATTTTGTTCATTTGATTCTTTATTATTTCTATTGTTTTATTTGTTTCTTGACTTTTTTCTATTACTTTTTTTCTTCTTCTTTCTGTTTCATCAATCCTATCAATTATTCCTTCTCCTCTTTTAATAGCTTCTAAATATGTTTCATTGTATTTCAAATATTTCATTTTTAATACTTCCTAAATAATATTGATAATGTTTATTAATATCACCAATTGATTGTTGAATATTTGGAAGTGTTTCTATTTCTTCTTTAAAGAAACGAGTGTTCTTATTTATTAACTCATCCATTTTAATTTAATAAATATCAGATTAAAATCAGATAATTAAATACTTAAATACATATTTATAACATTATTTTATTTATTATTTTATCATTTTAATAAATGTCATTTCATTTTTTATTATTTTAAATAACAATAATATATAATAAAATTAATAATAAAATAATAATATTTAATATTATTGTTATTTATCTATAATTAGTTAATTTTT
>NW_001854334.1:2105-10318 GCF_000209125.1 Entamoeba dispar SAW760
TTTCTTCTTATTAAATTCTTGTGTGATTTTATCTTTTTCTTTTGGTGTTCTGAATAGTTTATCTTTCATGATCATTTCTTCAATTGAAATGATTGTATTGATTATTTCATTCCTTGTTGTACTTAGTATTTCTTCATCTGAATTACATTCTTCTATTATTTTATTCATTTTATTCTTTATTATTTCTATTCTTTTAATTGTTTCTTGACTTTTTTCTATTATTAGTTTTCTTCTTCTTTCTGTTTCATCCATCCTATCAAATATTCCTTCTCCTCTTTTAATAGCTTCTGAATATGTTTCATCTGGTTTTATTTCAAATATTTCATTTTTAATACTTCCTAAATAATATTGATAATGTTTATTAATATCATCAATTGATTGTTGAATATTTGGAATTGTTTCTACTTCTTCTTTAAAGAAATGAGTGTTCTTGTTTATTAACTCTTCCATTTTAATTTAATGAATATCAGATCAAAATCAGATGATTAAATAACTAAATACACGTTTATAATACTCATTTTATTTATTATTTTATCATTCTATTATTTTAATAAACGTCATTTCATTTTATTCATTAAATTAAATGTTATTAATTTTATTATTATTATATTATTCTTTATGATTCGAAGGTATCACGTCAGAGATACACAACACAGAACCCTAAAATATTATCATCATTCAAATACACCAGTTATGGATTGGTTATAATATTATATTTGGTTAGAAAAACATCATAATCAATACTTCAAGAATAGCAGTGTTTATTATGTACAATGATGGGATATCATTGATAATAAACGAATAGGTATTTATAAAGATGATATTATTACTTAATATGATACAAATATATTTGATAATATAAGATTATCAAAAAAATGGTCTAGTGGTTGATACTAAAAAGAATATTAACCCAAAGCAGCACAGTAGTAATTATATACTCTTCTTAAAATAAGAAAATAAAGAAGAATTTTAATACTCATCAAAATCAAATAGAAATTAAATGATGAATATTTAAATAATAGATATTTAAAATACTCTATTCCATATCAAAAATGAGAAAAGAAAATTATCATAATTCAACAACTAAAATCAAAGAATGAACTAATAGATGATGAACAAACACTTTTAAAGGAAATGGATTAATTAATCTCCACTGAACAATATAAAATGAAATTATTAACATTAATTAACTACTTTTTATTGCGATCCTTTTATCAATTCAGAGTATATAACAAATTTTGTTGCCATGGCTATTGAGTAATGTCACAGAATCTTGTAAAGAAAATCAAACAAGACACAGGTATTCAAGTTCAAAGAAAAGAAAGGACTTCAATAGCAATAAAATGCATAATAATTATGATAAAAGAAATAACAAGAAAAAAGGGTTTAGAAAAAGAAGAATACAAAGAAAAACAAATAAAAAACAAGGCAAGTATAATGATAATAAACATTATACAAATAACAAATCTAAATGGTTAACAACAAATGAAATTCAAAAGAAAATTAAAAGAATAACAAGAAAATGGGAAAAAGGAGAATACGAAGAAATACTTAAAAAGTACGAAGGTAAAGAAAAGAAATGGTATAATATTCTCCAAGAAGTATATTCAATAAGAAAGAAGAAAACACTAGAGAAAATCAAAGAAGAATTCAAAGATAAAACAAAAGATTGGACAAGTGAAGATATTAAAACAATCGAAGAAGAAATCAAAAACAAAAATCGAAACAAAGAAATGAACGATAGATGTAAAGCTGCAAGAATAATAAATGAAAAAGAAAATAAAGGGAAAACACAAGATAAAGAAGAGAAAAAGGAAGAAGAAGGCAACAAAGAAGAAATTAACACACTTCAAAATAAAATTAAAGAATTAGAAGAAATCATTAAATAACTTCAATCAAAAAAGAAAGAAGAAGAACGAACTATTTCAAATGAAATGATTCAAAAAACATGAGACACAATTAGAAAAGAGTTTGAAGAAGAAATAGAAAAGATGAAAACACAAATGAACAATATTCAGAATACATGTAATGAAATAAGAAAAGAAAACTCTAAATTAAAAGAGGAAAATAATACATTACAATCAAAAATAAATGAAATATAAATAGAAATAACGCATAACGATGAAATCATTATTCTCTTAGTTAATTATGAGATGAAGAAGAATGATGATGATGTGATGAAGAAGAACATAAGAGATAAATAAAATCAAATCTCTGTATATCAAAAAAGTGCGATTCAAAACTTTGAGATTGCAGAAATAACAAGAAAAGAACTAGACCATACACAAAGAGAAAACGAAGAACAAAATCAATTAATATCAAATTATCAATAAATTATTATTTATTTTTTATTTCAGAAATTAAGAAGAAGAAAACAATAACATTAATGATAAATACCAACAAATACTGAGGACATCATCATCATGGACAATATAAATGAATAAAACTACATTATGAAAAATACAATATTAGAAAAAAGAGCAAAACACTGAATATCAAAAAACAAGAAATGATAATTAACGAGAACCAAAATAAGCAAAGAAATAATGAATCTAAATAAAAAACCCCACAAAAAGAAAAAGGGGCAAAATAATTTGAATCAATAATAAAAAGTAGATAATTGAGTATTAATAGAAATATTTTCTACCGTTCCTTGCTCAGAGGATATTAACTAATCCCGTCAATTTGCTTTAAATGTATTTGTTCTTCAACTATTGCCTTATTCTTTGCTTCCAGTTGTTGAATTATGATAATTTCATTTTCTCATTTATTTGATATGGAATAGAGTATTTTAAACATCCTTTACTTAGATATTCATTATTAAATTTCTTTTTAATTTTGATGCGTTTAAATTTCTTCTTTATTTTATTATTTTAAGGAGAATATATAATTACCACTGTATTGCTTTGGGCTAATATTCTTTTAGCCTCATCCACTTGACCCTTTTCCTTTGATAATCTTTCTTATATTATCAATTATACTTGTATTCTAACAAGTAATAATAACATCTTTATAAATACCCATTCGTTTATTGTCAATGATATCCCATCATTGTAATTAATAAACACTGCTATTCTTGCAGTACTGGGTAAGATGTTTTTCTAACCAAATACAACGCCATAACCAGTCCATAACTGGGGGAATCGAAGGAAGGAAATATTTTAGTGTTCTGTGTGGTGTCTCTGACGTGCTACCTTCGAATCTAAATAAAATAAAGATATAAAATAAAAGATAAAAAGAAATAAAAAAAGAAATAAAAAAAGAAATAAAAAAAGAAATAAAAAAAGAAATAAAAAAAGAAAGAATAAGAAATAAAATAAAGAATAAAAAGAAATAAAGAATAAAAAGAGAATTATAAAACAAATATAAAGAATGATATATCAATCAATAAGATAGAAAAGAATAATATCCAAATGAATAAATAAGAAAAGAATAATAATAATATAAATGATAATCAGTTATAATTTATTTCTACTTTAAATTATATTGTATTTCATTTATTGTACTTTTATTTCATTTATCATCATTTGTTAAAACAATTTCTTGGTATTCTTTTATTTTTCTTTAATTCTTTTTCACATCCACATTTATAAAAACATCCCCATCCAAATGATGTAATTGATGATGGTATATTAATTGATGTTAATGATGTACATTTATAAAAACATCTATCTCCTAATTTACTAATTGATGATGGTATATTAATAGATGTTAATGATGAACATCCATCAAAACAATAATATCCTATTTCACTTATTGATGATGGTATATTAATTGTTGTTAATTCATAACCATTATAAAAACATTCATATCCAAGTGATTTAACTTCTGATGATATTATATTCCCATATTTATTTCTATCTTCATATGTATATATTATATTTTTACAGATATTTCCTTGTTCTTTTTCTTTTAAATGTGTTGAATAACTTACTAAATACCATATTACTTGTTTAAATATTTTCCATCATTAAATATTTCATCATATTTATTATAAATATGAAATGTTTCAATATTAGCAAATAATTTTCTTGAATATTCATTTAATGGAATTGGATTAAAATGAAATCGTTCAATATTTCCTTGAAATCTTTTAATTCCTATTTCTAAATTAATAAAATCTTTAATGTCATCAAAATACATTGATGTTATCATTATTTCATTATATCCTATTTTCATTCTTGATTTATTGTTTATTAGTTTGATTTATTGTTCTTTTATTTTTATATTTTAATTTCTTCTTTTTTATTATTTATCATCATTCTATTTTTATTAATTGATATTTGTTATGAAAAACATTAAATAATAAGAAATAAAATAAAATGAAATTATTTTTATTTTTAATAAATTCATAATTATTATATATTTCATTTTATTTTATATATTATTTCAATAATTAATAAAATATGATAAAATAAATGATAAATGATAAATATAATATTCAAATCATAAATTAACAATGAATAAAATAATATATCAAATAACGAAGAATGATAAATAAATGAAATAATAAAATATAAAATTATTTAATTCATATTTACATTCATTTACATTAATTTAAATCATTTCAATAAATTATAAACAAGTAATTATACAATAATAATAATATAAAAATATAAAAATAAATAGAATAAGTTAATAAATAATATAATAATATAATTATAAACAATTTAACATAGAAAATAAGAAAATAATATCAAATGAAAATAAAAATTAGAATAAATAAAATAATAAACATACAATAAAATGAAATAATATAAACATATAAAATAAATAATAAATAATAAAATGATAATAAATCAAATAAACAAAACATAATATTTTTAAAATTAAAAATGAAATTAAATAAAAAGTAGTTAATTAAGTATTAATAGAAATATTTTCTATTGTTCCTTGCTCAGGGGAGACTACTAATCCCGTCCCTTCGCTTAAAAGTATTTGTTCTTCAACTATTGCCTTATTCTTTGCTTTTAGTTGTTGAACGGTGAGAACTTTCTTTTCTCATTTTTGATGTGGAATAGAGTATTTAAACATCCCTTATTTAAATATTCATTATTTAATTTCTTTTTAATTTTGATGGGTTTAAATTTCTTCTTCATTGGGTTTAGACTTCTTCTTTTTATTTTCTTATTTTAAGGAGAGTATATAATTACCATTGTATTGCTTTGGGCTAATATTCTTTTAGCCTCATCCACTTGACCCTTTTCTTTTGATAATCTTTCTTATATTATCAATTATACTTGTATTCTAACAAGTAATAATAACATCTTTATAAATACCCATTCGTTTATTGTCAATGATATCCCATCATTGTAATTAATAAACACTGCTATTCTTGCAGTACTGGGTAAGATGTTTTTCTAACTAAATACAGCATTATAACCAGTCCATAACTGGGGGAATCGAGGGATGGAAATATTTTAGGGTTCTGTGTGGTGTCTTTGACGTGCTACCTTCGAATCAAAATGAAATTAAAAATAAGAAGATATAAAAATGAAAATAAAGAAATAAAAATAAAAGATAATACAAATTTTAATGATTATATAACTTGATTATATCATTTCATCATTCATATCATTAAATATATTTCATTTTATTCATATTCAAAATAAATCAAATAATATTCATTAATTAATCATTATTTATTAAATAAAATTATTTTATGAAGAAATAAATAGATAAAATATAGAAATTATATAAAATACGAATAAATAAATGAAAATAAATATTAAATAATGATTCATTATTTATTTTAAATAAACAATAATCAAAATAATATTTAATAAAATATGATAATGAATAAATATTTCAAATTAAATAAAATAAATATAAATAATATAACTGAATAAATAACATAAATATAAAACAATGAAATAATGAAATAAATATTATTTTATTATTTATTATTTATTCTATATAAATTTATTTATTTATTATTATTATTTGATTAATATTATTATCTATTTAACATGAAAATGAATATTAAATTATTATAATTAAATTTAAATGTTGTTATAATTAATTGTATTTATATTTTATTTTATTTCATCATTTTATATTTTAATTTTATATTTTAATTATCTTTCATTGTTATTTTATTATTATTCATAAATTATTTTAATTATTCTTTATGATGATTAATGTTGATAATTTATATTATTTTTATCAATAATTTATATATCTTATTCTTTTATTTCTATCATATTCATATTTATGTATTTTATTTATTTCTTTTATTATTCATATTATTATTTATGAATAATAATTTATTTATTTTCTGTATTTTCATTTCATATTTCAAAATATCTTGTATTAGATTTTCATTCAATATTATTTTATTTATTGTTTTATGTGTTGTGTAAATCAATATTGATTAATATCTAAAGTATTAACAATTATTTGTTTTCATTTTTATTATTTGATATATTCATCATTTTGATTCATGTATTGTCTTTCTATTCTAATTATTATAATTCAATTGTATCAATAACAATCATATATTGTAATCTCTTTATGTTCTATTTGTTTATTTATTTTCTTATTGTTGCTTATCAATTTCTTTCATTTCATTCTTCTTCAAAATCAATTTACAATATTCACTTTTCTAATTTCATGTATTCACAATAACAAATAATTTTGAATGTTTCATTCTGTTCATTTAATTTAATTAAATGAAAATGAATGATAGAAACATTCATTTAAATCATTAAAATTTAACATCTTCTTTATTTATCATATTGAATTTCATAAAATCAATTCATTATTCATTCATTATATCTTATTATCATTTATTATGACTCAATGATGTTTCTTATATTTCATGTATATTTTATATCATTTAATCATTCATTTTAAATATTTTGTTATCAATTATAAATTATTATGATGTAATAAAGTAAAAGAATGGTAAAATATTGTGTTGTGTAATAATAAGAGTTCTACAAATGATTATCATGTTCAAAGAAGACAAAATATAAGAGAAATGTGATTGATATAATCTTCTCAATTTAAAATAATAGAATCAACATAATGTTCACTTTTATGACTTTTTAGTTTTCAAATAGAAGTCAATAACAAGAAATGAATGATACAAAACAATAAATAATAAATCAAGATACAAATAATGAAGAAATGAAGTTAATCAAATAGAATAAAATGATAAAGAAATGATAAAATAATAAAGAAGATAAAAACAAGAAAACACAATAAGTAATAAAAGAATAAAGTTGAAAATAATAATTAAAATAAAGAGAATATATAATCAAAAGAACAATAAATAAGTGTAGTTTTAAAATAAATAATAAATGATATATAATAATAACACAATGAGAATAATAATAATAATATAAACAAAAGAAATGGTAAATAAAGAAATAAAACAAAAGAAGATATAACAAGAAATGAATAAACACAATAATAACAAATAAATATAAATGAATATAAATTAAATAAGATATTCAATATGAAAATAAAAGAATAAATAAAATAACATATCAAATTAATGAATAATAAAATCAATACAATCAAATAATCAAACAAATAAATAATAAACTAAATAATAATAATAATAATTAGTATTCAATAATATATATAAATGAGAATGATATTACTAATATTGATAGTGTGTATAAAATGATAACTATTTAAATAGTAATAATCATCATTGATTATATTTATTGAAATATTAAATCTTTGATTATTATTCAAAATATTAAATAACAAAATATAATGAATAACAAAATAAATAAAAAAGAGAATATTCTAATTATAAAAATAAAATAAAAATAAAATATAATAAAATAATAATAATAGAATTGTTTTCTAAGTTCTTTTTATTTTATTTTTTTGTTCATTCATTATTAATTTATCAATTCTTCATGTATTTATATCTCAAAACACTTTCTTTAAACATCATTTAACTTTTATCAAAAACAACTAAAATTAGAAATTCAATTAAACAAAACGTTTAAACATTAATAATGAGTATAGAAGGATTGAAACAAACTAAATTACTTTTAATTGGAGAAACAGGTGATGGTAAAAGTTCATTAGGTAATTTTATTTTAAAGAAGAATGTTTTTAAAGTAAGTGATAGTGATGAATCGAGTACAAAATACACTGGTGGATATTTTGGAGAAGGAGATAGAAGTGATGTATTTGTTGTTGATACTCCTTGTCTTAATGATAGTAGTGGATTTGATAATAAAAATATC
>NW_001854333.1:0-2205 GCF_000209125.1 Entamoeba dispar SAW760
ATATAATAAATAATAAATAATAATTTCATATGATATAGATATAAGATATAAAAATTAAATAAATAATAATAAATGATAAAGAAATAATAAGAGAAATGAAATGATATAATAATAAATAAAATATATAAATAAAAAGATAAATAAAATCAATATAATATAAATAATAATAAATATAAAAAGAAAATTGATATAAAATATAAAAATATAAAAATATGAAAATAAGATAAAGAAATGTATTAATATATAATAAATTATATATAAATAGAAATATATGAATTTAAAGAAAATATAAATAATAAGAATATAAAACTAATAAAATATGATAAATATAATAATAAAGAGATAATATGATGATATATAATATAAGAATAGAAATAAATATAAAAATAAAATTATAAATATATAAAAATAAAATACATAAATAACATAATAATAACATAATAATAAAAATGTATACTTACATTGAATCAAATATCATTTCTGAATCATTTATATTTCATAACAATTTACCATAAAATGATATAAAATATAAATAAATATGAAATGTGTATTTAATCTACACTTTTATTTTTTATTTTTTAGGAGCAAAATAATAAAAAGTATTATTTTATTGATGCAAAATATTTTGCCCTTTTCTTTTTGGGGTTTTTTATTTAGATGCATTATTTCTTTGCTTATTTTGGTTCCCTCTAATTTTCATTTTAATATTTATTATATTTAATCAATAACATTATTAATTTTTTATCTTATTTTCTTCTAGTTCTGATTGTTCATTTGTTCTTCATTATTTCTTCTATATTGATATTCTCTCCATTTATCTTCTCCAGTTCTTCTAATGTCATTCTTAATAATTCTTCTTTCATGATTCGAATCACTCATTCTTGTATTTGTTTTAGTTTCTTCCTGCTTTCTTCTTTGATGTAATCTACTTCTTCTCTTCTATAATTATTCAACTCAATCCACTTCTCTTCTTTGGTGCTTTTGTTTTTGTCAGTGATATTGTTTTCTTCTTCATTTTGTTAAAATTTACATCTTCGATATTTTCTTCATTGATGTTGTTTTCTTTTTCTTCTGATGATTTGATAATTGAATTTTCTTTTGTTGTTTCAATCTTATCATTTTCTTCTTTCTGTTTCTTAATTTATCTTCTAATTCCTTGTTTTTTATTCTTTCTATTTTTATTTATTTGTTTTTCTCTTTATTTTCTTTTTGTTCTTTCTTCTTTGTTATTTCTTCTTCTTCTTGTTTGATTTTATCTTTTGTTTTATTGTTTTCTTCTTCTTGTTTATTTCTCTTATTTCTTTCTTTAATCTATTAGTTCTTCTTTCTTTTGTTTCTCTAAATTCCATTTTAGTGTTTATATTTGTTCTTCTTTCTGATAGAATTCTATCTGATGTTTACTCTTCATTCATTCTATTTCTTTGTCTTTCTTCTTTATTTCTTTTGTATTTCTCCATTTCTTCTATTTTTCTTTCAATTTCTTTATTTCTCTTTCTTCTTCTACTTCTATTTCTTTTTTCTCTCATATCTTTCTATTATCTTTTCTTCTTTATCCATTTCTTGTTATTGTATTATTTCTTCTTTTCTTCAATCCCCATGGGTATTTCTTCTTGTTATTCTTCTTTCTTACATAACTTCTCTTTCACTATTTTTTCTATGTCTTCAAATCTCTTCATCATTTCTTGTATTATTTTCTTATTTTCTTTTTTCTTTCCTTCATTGTTTTTTCTTGTAATATATTTTGTTTCTATATCTTTTTATTGTTTATTCTCATGATAATATTGATTAAACATTTTATCTGTATTATGGTATTTGTGTTATAATAATTACTTTTCTTTTTATTATAAATGTGATTATTTGAGAATGTACTATGATATTTATAAATATGATAATTATTATTAAAATGATTATGACTGTTATTGTGTTGATAATGATTATATTTATAGCATTGATAATATATTCTAAATCTATTTGTTTTTATATAATTATTTCTATATGATTTTTATGGTATTCTTGTGATGTAGAAATAGATCTCAATCCTAAAGAAGAATATAATAATAAAATAAGATATAATCATTCTTATTCTTATTATTTATTATATTTGATTTTATATTTTATATTGATTTTTATCTTTGAATATCATCATTCATTTCTTCTTTTTCTCAATTTTTTCTTTTCTAAATATCATTCATTTCTTATTTTTAT
>NW_001854332.1:0-1109 GCF_000209125.1 Entamoeba dispar SAW760
ATAATATAGTTTTTTAATTTAAAATAGTCCTTAACTTTACTAATTGAATAAATGGATAATTAAATCATTTTCTATAAAAAGTAATAAATATCAAATAACTTTTAGTGTACTAGTAATTGTTATAGTTATTATTAATTCTTGACGCAGTATAGATAAAATAATTTTTAACAATTCATTTTAATGATTAATGAATAAATGGATAATTAAATCATTTTCTATAAAAAGTAATAAATATCAAATAACTTTTAGTGTACTAGTAATTGTTATAGTTATTATTAATTCTTGACGCAGTATAGATAAAATAATTTTTAACAATTCATTCTAACATAATTTATTAATTATTGATAATTAAATCCTTTTCTATAAAAAGTAATAAATTTCAAATAACTTTTAGTGTACTAGTAATTGTTATAGTTATTATTAATTCTTGACGCAGTATAGATAAAATAATTTTTAACAATTCATTCTAACATAATTTATTAATTATTGATAATTAAATCATTTTCTATAAAAAGTAATAAATATCAAATAACTTTTAGTGTACTAGTAATTGTTATAGTTATTATTAATTCTTGACGCAGTATAGATAAAATAATTTTTAACAATTCATTCTAACATAATTTATTAATTATTGATAATTAAATCATTTTCTATAAAAAGTAATAAATATCAAATAACTTTTAGTGTACTAGTAATTGTTATAGTTATTATTAATTCTTGACGCAGTATAGATAAAATAATTTTTAACAATTCATTCTAACATAATTTATTAATTATTGATAATTAAATCATTTTCTATAAAAAGTAATAAATATCAAATAACTTTTAGTGTACTAGTAATTGTTATAGTTATTATTAATTCTTGACGCAGTACATTTGAGATATTAATAATTATTAAAATAATAGTGTTCTATTTATAGATTATTTTTTGTTATTCATTGTAGAAATAACATTTTTTAAATCAAGATTTTATGAAGTATAAGTTATTTATTTTTAAATCAACATTTTTCAAAAAATCTTTTCTATTAAAAAACTATATTATTTTATTATTTAAACTATTTCAATTCAAACGTTAAAAAGATGAATAAAATCGTTCAATTTATCATTAC
>NW_001854331.1:0-1023 GCF_000209125.1 Entamoeba dispar SAW760
ACTCTCTATATAAAAACAAAAAGGTAGATTACCTGACGTTCCCATCTGTGTGAACATAATGGTACTGATCAGGCTCTAAGCATCTTTACTTCCGTGTTCGGATGGGAACGGGTGTATCCTACTTGATATGAACCTACCGTTATCCTACTTACTTATGACTATGACTATCATATATTTTCTTATATTATTATATTATTATATGACTATGTACTTTTATTATTATTCCTAGTCTGTTTATTTTATATCTTATCTTTCTTATGTCTTTTATATATCATATCTATATCTATATCTATATCATATCTATATCATTTATATAACTTATATCATTTATATAACTTATATCATTTATATAACTTATAACATTTATATAACTTATAACATTTATATAACTTATATATCCCTTTTTTTATCTTCCCAGTATTTTATGAATGTTATAGGGCTTGTGGCGCAATGGAAACGCATCAGACTACGAATCTGGGGATTGCAGGTTCGATCCCTGCCAAGCTCGTCTTTTTATTGACTAGATTACTTTACTTTAATCCCTTTCAACTTCTATAACCTTTATATTCTATTATATATATATTTCTTTATTTATATATATATATATATTTCTTTATTTATTTATTTATATATATCTTTATTTATATATCTATGTATGTATTTATTTCTATATTCCTTTATTTCTATATTTCTATATTTCTATATTCCTTTATTCCTTTATTCCTTTATTTAAAAAAAAACTCTCTATATAAAAACAAAAAGGTAGATTACCTGACGTTCCCATCTGTGTGAACATAATGGTACTGATCAGGCTCTAAGCATCTTTACTTCCGTGTTCGGATGGGAACGGGTGTATCCTACTTGATATGAACCTACCGTTATCCTACTTACTTATGACTATGACTATCATATATTTTCTTATATTATTATATTATTATATGACTATGTACTTTTATTATTATTCCTAGTCTGTTTATTTTATATCTTATCTTTCTTATGTCTTTTATATATCATATCTATATC
>NW_001854330.1:0-16334 GCF_000209125.1 Entamoeba dispar SAW760
ACATACATTGAATCAAATATCATTTCTGAATCATTGATATTTCAGAACAATTTACCATAAAATGATATAAAATATAAATGAATATAAATGAATATAGAATGTGTATTTAATTTACTTTTTATTTTTTTTTAGGAGCAAAATAATAAAAATTAATTTATTTTATTGATTAAAAATATTTTACCTCTTTTTCTTTTTGTTATTTTTTATTTAGATTCATTATTTCTTTGCTTATTCTGGTTCCCAAAAGAAAATAATAAATATATAAAAGATAAATTTCAAGAAGAATATATCAATAAATGGAGAAATAAGAAAGTAATGAAATTTTAAAATGATTTGAAGATAAAATGACAAACTAAAATAAAACAATTAAAATATTGAAAAGAATTAATATTATAAGGAATATATTCAAATAAACAAAAAGCAAGAAATAATGGAATAATGAAAGCAATATGGACACATGAACCAAAATATACAATGTGTAATATTTGTAATAAAATATCAACATTAAATCATATCATTCTCATTTGTATAATCACTAAAAAAAATCACAGATGAATAAACATGATAAAATGAATATTTATGGATTTCTTTAAAGATTAAATAAGAAATATATACATATGAAGACAAGAAGAGAAAAAGAAGAAAATATAAAGAAATTAATAATAAGAAAAGAAGAATAGAGATCAAATACTTATGATTTTAAATCAAGAAATATAAATAAAAATGAAATTTCAATAAAAGACCAGACATTTATGTAAGATATTTAAAGAAAAGAGAAGCATTAATCATAGATATGACAATAATAAGAGATAAAAATATAAGTAAATTATTTACAAATAAAATATGTATATGAAATTACAAGAACATATTATAAAAATAGGAAGATTAATAAAAATAATAATCATCCCATTCGTAATAACAATAAGTTAATTGATAAATAAAGAAACAGTCAGATTATTAAGAAGTGAAAGAATTAAAATTGGATGTGAAATAATGATAAAAGATAATTTAATAACAAATATGGAAAATCTTATGAGATACTGAGGTAATCATTCTGGAGAATACAGAGATGTAGAAAAACCAGAATAAGCAGACTCTTTGGAAAATGAATGATGAGAAGAAATTCTCACCTGAACAATAGGTTAAAATTAATAAGCCTTTATTTAATATTTATTACCTCTATTATTTCTTTTTATATACACTCTTTTTATTATTAATATTCTCTATTTTATTCTATTAATATTTGTGATTTCATTATATCTGATTATTATTCATTTCTTTTATTATTATTAATTTAATGTTATTTATGTTCAATTCATTAATTAGATATTGATTTGATTGTGTTGATTCATATATAGTATTTTTAGTTATTTCACTTTTGTTGTTCATGTTCTATTATTTGTTTAAATATTTATGTATTATTTTTGTTTTTTAATTATTTCTAATACCATATAATGTTGAATTATATGAATAATTTTTGTATTTTCTTCTTTTGTATTTATCTTATGATTATTTATTTGTGTTTTTATATCATTCTCTATAATTTATTTTCTATTTTCTTTGATTAATATTGATTTCATCAGTTAATTATATGAATTATATTATTATTATTAATAAATGACTCATTGTTAAATTTAATTTATTATGACTCTTTTTATATATTTATTATGTTTATTTGAATATTTTATTTCATTATTTTTTATAGTTTTTTTTTTCATTCTTTCATCATTTAATATTATTTATTAAAACCATTATTTATTTCATTATGAATATAAGTATTAATAACATCTTTCATTTCTTTTATTATTGTAATTTTAGTTCAATTTATTTGTTTTGAATATTCTTATTATTTTTTTTTTCTTTAACTATTTCTTCTATTTTTGTATTCTATTTTCATATATCTTTATTATTCATTTTATCTTTATCATATCTTTTATTTCTTCTTTTTGTATTTCTTTATCATTTCTTATATTTTCTTCATTTCTTGGTTTACTTTCCATTATTCTATTTCTTTTATTTCTCATTCAACTTTCTTACATATCTTTAACACTTTCTTCTTTTCTCCTTTCTTCTTTTTATATTACAGTACTTCTTTTTATCTTACAATGTTTATTGCTTATATAATATTAATTTCATTTCTGTATAATAATCTTATTTTTTAATTGAATACATTGTTTATTTGATAATATCAAATATCATCATATTCTTTTATCAATACATTTAATATTTATTTCATCTCTTCTATTTCTTAATTTTTCTTAAATACTTTAAGGAAAGTATATCATTTTCCATCATCAATACTCATAAATATCATTTTTTTCATTGGTAAATAATATTTTAATCTTTCTTTCCATATTGACAATCATTATTTAGATAATTATTCAAATATAACTTGTTATAATTAATTTGTTGTGTTTAAATTATAGTAATTTGCTCTGTGCAACCAATAAAGAAAAAGAAATAAAAGAAAGAATTAAATAATAATAAAGAAGATAATAAATAAAAGAAAGAAATAAAAGATTTAAGAAGAAAAAGAATTTTAATAAAAAAGAAAAGAGAGAGAAAAGAAAATTTAAATCAATTAGAAATGATACAAGTATCCCAAGCAGATGGATTACACTCATATTCTTTTTTCATTTTAGTAATATCCATTAATATATCAGTAGAAGAAGGTCTTCCATCTTGTTCTTTAATGATACATTGTTTAATTAAATTAGTTAAAGACAAAGGAGTAGAAGCAGGAATAGTAGGTCTAAGATTTAAAGTAGCTGATTTTAAAATAATTTGAACATCTAATTTAATATCAGGGAATTCTTGATAAGGTCTTTGATATTTTTGATGAATTGTTCTATAAGTCATTTCCCATAAAATAATTCCATAACTAAAAATATCAGATTTATCAGTAAAAGGTTGACTAAAATAAATTTCAGGAGCACAATAAGCATAAGTACCACGTAATTTTTGTAAAGTATTTAAATTATCTGTACTATTAAATCTAGATAAACCAAAATCACATATTTTTAAAATTAAATGTTCTTGACCATTTTCATTTATTTTTGTTTGAACAAGAATATTTAATGATTTTAAATCTCTATGTAAAATATTTTTATTATGAAGATATTCTAATCCTTTAGCTATTTGTTCACTAAAATCAAATAATGTTTCAAATTTCATTTTTAAATCTCCTTTACTTAATACATCATATAAACTTCCTTTATCACAATATTCCATAACCATCATCATTTTTTGATGTTCATCTTGAAAAACTCCATAAAATTTTACTATATTTTTATGATCTAATTTACTTAAAACTCCAAATTCATGTTGAAATTCTTCAACTTCTTTTAATGATCCTGCTTTTAATGTTTTAACTGCAACATCTATTTTTCCTTCTAAAATTCCTTTAAATACTTTTCCTGATGTTCCTGTTCCAATTAATTCTGTATATTCTACTTTATATAAAAATTTAGAACTTGATATTATATTATTTATTAATTTTTCTCTTTCTTTTTCTTCTGATTCAATTTGTATTGTTTTATCACTTAATTTTGCTGGATCAATATCTTCTATTTTTTTAAATTCTTTCATTAATTCTCTTTGTCTTCCAATTGTTTTAATTCCTATTTTATCTAATTGTTTTGCTGTTATTTCTTTTAATTTCCATTTAAATAATCTATTATGAATAAATTTTTTAATTTCTTGTGTATCAACATTAATTCCTTTTAAATATTCAATAACTTCTTTAAAATATTTTACTGTATTTTGAAATGATTGATTTTTTGATTTACTAACAATAGATAATGGTGTTTCTCCTTTTTCATTTTTAATTTCTAATGATGCATTATTTTCTAATAATATTGAAATAAGATCTGTTCTTTCCATATACATTGCATAATGCATTGCTGTTGATCCATTTTTTGTTCTTGCATCAACTTCTGCTCCTGCTTTTAATAATAATTCTACTAAAATTAATCTAATACATTTATTAAATACTGCTTTATGTAATGGTGTTTCTCCAATTTTATTTTTTGCATTCATATTAGCTGATCTTTGTTGAAATAATGAAAATGCTTCTTCACAATTTGGATTTGAAAAATTTAAACAAAAATAATGAAGTGGTGTATTATCATCTTTATTTTTAACATTAACATCAATTCTTGGATCTTTTAATAATGTTAATAAAATATGTTCATTCGTTGATTTCATCGTTGCAATATGTAATGCTGTATTTTTCTCTTCTTTATCACACATATTTACATCTATTTTTGGTAATTCTAATGCTGACATAATTAACATTAAATCAGAATTATTTGTAGCAATTATTAATGCCCCTGCTTTCTTTAAAATAGCTTTATCTGCTTTACTATCTCTTTGTTGAAACAAAAACATTGATATTTTAAATATTGGTTTTTGTTCATCATCTTTATTAACTTCATTTTCAAATTCTAATTCTTTAACATGATTAGTATTATATGGTAATAATTCTGTCATTGAAATACTACATCTATAATGTTTTGCTGGTTGTTTCTTTTCTGCATCAGTAAATAAAAATTGAATTTCATGTTCTCCCATTGGAATTTTTCCTATTTCAATCTTATTATTTGGTGTCCCTGGAATAGGATTATCTTTTCTGTTTATTTTAATTTTCTTCTTTTCTTTTTCTACTGAAATAACCAACTACTTTGTTATTCTTCTTCTTTCTTTCTTTTCTTATTTCACAAACTGTAGCTTCTCCACTTGTATTTTCTCTAACAAATAAATGCTGTCCTTCAAGAACTATTCTTTAAATCTTTCTTTTTCTTTTCTATTTATTATAAACAAACCTTCTATTCTCAATAAATTCGTTTCTGATCCTCCTTTACTCATATTTTATTTATTTATCTTTAATAGTTTGACTTTTTTTTTTTCTTTCTCCTATCTTTCTATATTTTATTATTCTTTTTACTATTCTTTTTTTTTATATGAAAAAAAGATATTTAAAAATTTTATGATTTTATACCAAAAAAAAAGTAAAAAATAAAAATAATAAAAAATCAGTCAATTGAAGGATATTGTAACACTTTTAATGTTCTAAAGAACATATTAATTTCTTCTGTATTTTTTGAATGTGATTCAATATAAGGTTGAATATAAGTTTCGTAAGTAGTTTGCATAATATTAATCATTTGTAATGGACGTTCAAGGGCATTTGCATTAAGTACTTTTTCTAAAGAAATTCTTATGAATAAACTATTTATTTCATCATTTGATTTAAGTGAATCTGAATGAGTTTTTGATGTTCCTTGAAGTTCTTTAACACGTTCTTCTAATTCACCTAACAGCGTTATTGCAGGAGAGAATAAACCCATTCTTCTATGATATCTTGCATATTCAATTTGATTTAAGATATCTAATTTTTCAAATTTAAGGACTATAGCATTAATTGAAGGAACAGAATTCTTTTTATTAGCCAAACTTTGAAATGTTTTTTTATGATGGTCAATAGCATATTTTCTAACTATGTATAAGTCTTTAGTATTAGATTCAAGTGTAAATAAATTAGAATAACTTGACACTTTATCAAAAGTATCTGAAGTATCAGTGACAATACAATAGACATACATAAAATATTGAATTTCAATAAATTCTCTTAAAATAATTGCTATTTGACATATTTCATTTAATACAGACCATTCATTTAAATCACCCCATTTAATTTTATTTTCAAATGACTCAACTAATTTAAGAAGGTCTTTAGAAAATTCAGCGTTAAGCCCAGATCTATCAGCTCTTTCAGGAGTTAATTTGTTACATAATAAATGAATGTATTGTAAACAATCATCACCATTGATATAATCTTTTTCTCCTCCCATTTTTCTAAATGAACAAACGGCTAATAAATCATTTACCCTTCTCTTTTCTTCTTTGTTTTTACAAATTTTAATTGCAATTTCTCCATATCTTTTTAATGGATCAATCAAATTTAACATAAGTGCTAAATCAATTTTTAATTCACTTGCAAATCCAATTTCTGGATCTTTATTTTTTTGCATTTCTATTAAAATATCATTCATAATATTATGAAGTGATTCAGCACGATGTGGGAATTGTTCCATGCATTGTTTTAATCTTTCATTTTTTATTAAAGGTGCTAATAAATGATATTTTTCAATAGGGTTTTTAATAATAAATGTATATAATTGTGAAAGCAACTCTGGTTTATTATATTTAATAAAGTTTTCTTTTAAATATTTAACTGATTTACCATAAATTTTAATAAGACTTGGATCCCATAATGTTAAATTACCAATATCAATATTGTTTTCACAAATAACTTGAATCAAAACATGTTCCCCAAATTCTTTTCTTTCTTTATAAATTCTAGCGATATTATTTTCTGTTTCTTTTCCTTGAATATGAATTAAAGTAGAAATTAATGAAATAAATATATTTTCTGCTAATTTTTGATTTACTAATACTAATTCACTTAGTATATTATCAGGACTTAATTTTCTAATAAAAATACTAACTAATACACCAACCCATTTTTCTGTAAATTGATTGTTTGGTACTGATTTTTTTACAATTTCTGATAATAATGATTCAGGAGTTGTTTGGGTTAATTTAGATACAAATTTATCTATATATTTACTATTTGTACTTTTATTTTCCATACCACATGTTCTAATAGTTATATTTTCATCTTCTTTTAACATGTATTCTAAAAATTCAACTCTTTGACTTTCTACAACTGGACGTTTGGGTTTAGTAAAATAATTCCCCATATTTTTTAATAAAGACTCTTGTTCAATCCTTCTTCCACTTTTCAACATTGAAATAAATTCATTAACTAGTTGACCTTCACCACTAAGTTGTGTTTTAATTGAAGCTAAAGTTTCAAATAGATCAGTTCCTAATACCCAAATATAATTATCTTGCCCTTCTCTATCTACTTGATTCCAAATATCTAATATATCTTTTAATTTTTCACAAACAGGTTTTTGTGCCATTAAAGGTGATTCATTTGCTTCTTTTAATATTTTTTTAAACTCATCACCCATTTTTGCTTTAAATCCATTTATATAATCAATTTTCTTTTTTATTACATATTCTTTAACACAACTAAAACATCTTTTTGGAATTAATATTTCATTCAATATCTTTTGCATCTCTCCATGTTTTTTTGGATCAGTTAAATAACCACTCACCAATGGAACATATTGCTCTACTTCTTTTTCAGGTTCATTTTGTATACCATCAAAAACAATTTTAAAACCATCATATAATACTGGTGGTGTTGCTTTTGCAGAAGCAACTAAGAAATCTCTAAGCATTGAAATTTCTCTTGGACCACTAATTTTTGTTAATTCATCATAAGTTAAAATTGGTTCTTTGCTTTCACTTCCCCAAATTGTAAGTATTGATTCAATATTTTCAGACAATCTTTTAATTGCATTTTTTACTTGGTTTTGTGATTTATTTTTTGCTTGTGCTAATGAAAGTGCTTGTTCTTTAAAATTATTGACAACAACAGTTTTACATAATGGAAATAATGATTCATTGTCATTATTTTGTTGAAGACATTGTTTTAATATATTAACTAATACTGGTGCTTCGCTCAGTGGTTTTAACCCTTCTTTTTTTACTCTAAATCTTTCCCAATTAACTATTAATTCACTTAAATCAATACATTTAATAAGTTCTCTTTTAGTTCCAAAGTGTTGAATTGATCTAAGTATTGTTGGAACAAACAATTTACGTTGTTTGTAAAATACAAAGAAATATTTAACTGGAAATGTAAATGGAAGTAAATTTTCTTGATATGGTGAATTAATATGTCTTAAAATAATTTTACAAATATTTTGATGTTCTTGAAGTGAAGATTCAAACAAATGTTGAATTGTTTCAACTTCAATATTTCCAATACTAATAGAATTGAAATAAATTTCATTGATTGGTAAGGTTAATAAATCTTCTAAAATTGATTCTAATGAAATTCCACAAGTTGGAGTAAATACTAATAATTGTGCATGTAATTTTAAACAGGCATTGTGTAATGATGTTGGTGGATTTGATTTTTCTAATACAATGTTTCTTAATGAATCTAATAATTCTGGATAATTTTGAATAGTTTCAATAATAACATGTAATTGAGTTCCTTGTACTTCATCAAATAATGTTACATTATTATTATTTGGTATAACTGATAACATTTTTTTTAATTCATCAAGAACATTTCCTGTAAATTCTTTATGGTGAACTCTAATTAATGGAACAATAACATACTGAAGCGCATAAACTAATAATCTCCATTTACCATCTACAGCTTCATTAATTGCTCTCATTGTTAACAATAAATTTTTTACATCATTTGGAAAGTTCATAATAAAATAAAGCATTACAAAATGATATTTTTCTTGTTCACCTGTTTCTAATGTTGATAAAACTTGTCTTATTAATTCTGCATCATTTGTTTGATATTTCATAATATGAAGTAATAATTTGGTATATAACTTAGCATCAACGTCATTCATTTTAGATGTTGAGTATGAAAGAGAAATAATGGCATTACTCATTTCTTCTGTGAATTGACGTTGTTTAGAATATTTAACTAAAAATGATAAAAGAATAATTGGTCCTTGTTCTTTTTTCCACAATGAATCACTGTTATTTAATAATGGTTGAAATAAATAATCAAATAATTGTAAATCAGGAATTGATGCTAATAACTCAAGTAATGTTTTTGTATTTTTTTCATCACTTAAAATTGCAGAAACTGTTTGTTGTGGATCAATATTTAATACTCTTTTTAATGATGGAATAGATGATAATAAGTGTTCGTATTCTCCCAATTCTTTTAACTCATTTAAAACTGATGAAATTCCTTCTATTGAATATTTAAATTGAATAAATCCATTTAATTTATTTAAGAAAGAATGAATATTTTGTTTTTTATTCATTTCTGTTTTTAGTATATCCATTTCAGTAACTAAATGTTGTATTGTTTGTTGTTTAATTGTTTCATTTGTATGATTTAATAAGAAATCAAATAATTCAACATGTTGCCATACAGTACAGTTATTTTCATTAATATTCTCAATTAACTTTTCAATTAACTTTTCAATAATTTCTTTATCATTCTCCAATGATTTAATACAAACATTACAAAAATATGAAGCAATTTCATTGTCTTTACTTTTCATTGATTGAATAACAAATTTATAATAATCTTCTTTATTACAACAACTTTGAAATAGTAAATCAACTTTAATAATGTATTGTCTTGGTATTTTAACTGAATATAATTGATGTACCTTTTCTTTATATAATGAATTATCTTTATATGTTGACATTAAAAAATATAATGTTTGAATTTGGTATTTAATTATTTCATTATAATTTGGATTTTTTGGATCAATATTAAATAATAACAATAAGCTTGTTTCTGGATGTCCTATATTTGATTTAAAGAATTCTATAATATATTTTATTCCATGTGGACTATTTGATTGAACAACCGTTGAAAATAAATCATGTAACCATCTTGGTAAAGAATCATCAATTGTTTGAATAATAGAATCTAATGATGTTGGACTTAATAATACATCTAATATTCTCGTAATAGTTCCATTATGATATTCTCTTTGAGTAACATCAAATAAATAACGTACAGTTATATGACTATCAATAGATAACCAATCACTATATTTTAATGAATATTTATGAATAAACTCCAATGCATGAAGATCAAATCCAAGAGTTTGTTCATGTCTTGAAATTAATGAAATTAAATAAGAGATAGACTCTCTATTATTTTCTATTCCTCCATTTTCTGAAATCATTTGAATAAAATCATTACAAACAATAGTAAATCCCTCTTCATTTTTTCCAGCAATTTCAAAATAATGAATAAATCCTTCTACGTACTTCATCATATCATATTTAATTATATCTCTAATTTCTTTTAAATGGATACCATTAAGTTTTTCTTCATAACTTTGTTTTTCTAAAGTAATAAAATACATTGATATTAAATATGGATGACATTGTTGTTTAATAGCTTGTTTTAGAATAGGATACATTCCACATATTTTTTCTGGTTCTTTTTCTAATTTATTAATGTAATCTTCGTAATAAGGTTCTAAATCAAATGTAATTGTTATTTTATCCAATTGAATTGTAAATTGAATTTCTATTGGTTCTTTTTTTGGTGTATCACTTGGTAAAACTTCTAAAGCTGCTAATGAAGATATGAGAGCTGATTTAAAAGGTTCATCAACACAAAAAATCGATTGTTTAGGATTAATATTTTCATGTGTAGGAAAATCAGATAATTGTTTTGGAGGATTAGAAAGAATAGTTGCTAATGTTTTTTTAAGTAAATCAACAGATGGAATGTATTTATAAAGTAATGATGGTGGACATACAGTAGAAATAACTGATAAATATCTATAAGCAGCTGAACGTAAACTTTCTGGAGCTTTTTTAAGACAAATAATAGAAGAAGCGATTGGAAGTGAAATGAACATTAAAGAAACTAATTTGTCTGCAGGTAAAGGTAAACGTAAACAAGACTCTGCAATTTTTAATAATGGAGATGGTAAATGAATTAATTCATTTAAATCAGTTAATGAAGAAATATATTCAGATAAATAAAAGAATGGAACTTCACAATTTGGATTATTCATATAAATTTTTGTAAAAAGTTCTGCATTTTGTTCATTTAATGAAGAAACAATTTCTAAAGAATATAGAGAATATAAACCATCTAAAATAATAACATATGGTTCAACTTCTATTTGACTATCAATAGTAAGATATTGAACAATTTTTTTAAAACATTTTCCGACAATAAAAACAAATGTTTGTTGATACTCAGCAATAGAGAAATTAGAAATAGTATTTTTTTCTTTAAATAATGGATCAATATATGATTTAATTTTATAACATACTTTTTTAAAAAGAATTGCAATATCTCCAATATTTTTTCCTTTTTCAATATATTCATAAAATGTTGTAAATGTTTCTTCTGTAACATATTTATCAAAAAACAATAAGAAATCATCATATATTGATAATATTTTATTTGTTTCATTTGATTTAGTTTCAAATGCACGTTTTAATAAATATCTAACACTTTTTTTAACAATATAAATTTGTTTAATACTATCAGGTTTATTATTTGATTGAATTTTTGATAATATTCTTTTCATTGTATCAGTTAGTGAAGGAATATTAAGTCCTAATTTATTATATGTTTGTTTTTCATCATCACTATTACACATAATTGTATAATGAACACATTGTTTAAAAAATTCATATATTAATTGATCCATTAAACCATCTTCATTTTGAAATGTTTCTGTTACAGTAAGTAACATATCAACCATTGGTTTTAAAAATTCAAATGCATTTTCAATAATTCTTGGTGTATTTCTCGATGTTGTATTCCAAAAGAAATGTTTAATATTTTCTGATGGATTAGGAAGGAATATAATAAGTTTAGTAATAACGGTAAAATGTCTCATTAATAATGTAAATTGTTTAATTGTAAAAGCTGATTGTCTTTTAACTTCTGAAGAAACATTTTTATTAGGACAAATATTATCAAATACTTGTTTAATAAATTTAATTGCATGAATCATATTATGAATACCTAATCTATGTGATGTTATTATTCTCCATGAAACATTAAATAAATTAATAATTGCACTAGTTGTAAGTGCTTTTGGATATGACTTAGCAATCATTTCCAATACTTTATTAAATACAACTAATAATCTTGAATTAGGTTGAATGTCAATATTTTTTAATGACTCTTCTGCTTTTTCTAATATTGAACCAATTTCAATAAGTGTATTTACTCCATCTTGAAATAAATCTCTTGGAAGAGTAAATGAATCATTTGCTAAACAAAGAAATCTTTGATGAACACTACTAACCATTTCTGAACGACTTTCATTTTTTGAATTTGCTCTAATATAAATCAATGCAAATTTACAAAACGCTTGATATAACTGAATAAGAATTTTAAAATTATTTGTTGAAAGAAGAAGAAGTGGATTTTTAAAGACCAACACAGTTGATTCAATAACATCTGAAAATGTTTGCAATAATGAAGGATTTTGATCTACAATAGTACAAATAAGTTTTGACATTTCAAATAGTACATCTGCTTTATATGGATATAAAACCATACGATAAAATGTTTCTTGATTTGGAATATTATTAATTTCTTTACCAACATAATTATTTAATTTATTAATAATAAGTGTTGTTAATGTTTTTTCAATATCTAATGTTTTAATTTGTTCTGGAAAAAGTGATACAATTTCATTAATAAGTGAAACAGTTACTAACTCTACTCTTTCTTTTCCACATTCAAACATATGAGTTGCAATTGTTATAATTTTATCTAACCTATCTTTAGATAATATTTTATATAAGAAATTAAATAACTTTTCTACACAATTATTTCTCCAATGTTGATCTTTTAATGGACATTCTTCAAAAAATAAAATTCCATTAAATATATATGGATAAATAGATTTGGCAAATTCAGCTGGTATCTCATTTTCTGTATAAAATACCATTTCTAGTTTATCAATTATTAATGAAACTTTATCCATTTGGATTTCATTCTTTTTTATTTCTTCTGGTGTTTTTCCTGTAAAGTTTTCTTTAGTAATTGTTTCAAGAATTTCACTTTGTAGTTGCCTTAATGATTGTGGAATCATTTCTACTTTTTTTAGTTTTTTTTTAATAGAAAAAACACAAAAATATTTATTAAAAATAATGTTTTTTTTTTTAATTTTTATTATTCATTTTAAAAAACGATAACAATAACTCTTTTTATAATAACAATATATTTCTCATTGTTTTTTTTGTATTTTATAACTTTTTTTTAAATTATCCCATTTTTTTAAATGAAATAGAAGATAGATTATGCTAGTTTTATTATTTTGAACTTCTCTTATCTATAACTATTCTTTTTTTTGACTATTCTAATACAATAACGTATGTTCTTATAATCTAGTAAAAAGAAGAAAAAAGAATTCAAAATAGTTTTACGTTAATGAAGTCAATTAAAAGGATATGTCCTGACAAAAAAATTAAATCATCAAAAACAAAAAAGAGTTACTTGTAAAAATAATAAGAAAAGTTATAATGAACTTAGAATGAGTCATATCGTCCATGCAAGAGACTAAAGATGTAAAAACTCCTAAAGGATTAACAAAAGATAAACAAAGAGTCCGTTATAAAGAGTACCAATGTACATACCCTGGATGTAACGAAGGATTAAAAACTAAATATAATTGTATTTCACATATTTGGGATATTCATTTAAGATATCTTAATGGATCAAAAGAGTCATTTAAATCAATTGAAAATAAAGAAGAAATTAAAAAATTGTGTATTCCTTTTCTTAAGTATATTACAAATGCAGAAACTGAAAGAAAAAGAAGGCCTTATGACATGGGTGATTTAACTAATGGAGATATTGCAGAACAACAAACAATGATTACTCCAACCCCTTCAGTTATTCCACAATTTGTTATTAATAATAATATTACTCCTCCTCAAAGCATTTCACCTCAAACATTAAGTGGTATTTCACCAGATTTTATTATGACAACAAGTCCAAATCAAATATTAAAAAGTGATCCAACTTCTCAACAAAATTCAAGTTCAATGGAAAGTAATAGAACAATGACTATGTATACTACAAATCCAATTGGAGCAGATGAAATCAATTATATTTTAACTCCTGAAATGCAACAACAAATTCAAACTGCACAAACAATAAATCCAAATATTAATCAAACGACTCAAATTCCACAACAAATTAGTTTAAATCCGATTGCTTATCAATTATTAACAAATAATGAAGAATTCATTAGAGTTTATATGATTAATCAAAATATTAAACGTCTTCATGTTGCTGGTGAAGTATTTGCTGAAAATGGATTTTTACAACGTTCAGATAGAAGAAGTAAAAAAGATGTTAAGAAAATTTCTGATGCACTTAATACTATATTAATGGTTACTGGTAAGTCATATAAATATTTGAATGATGATAAAACTCGATTTGGTTTTATTGCACAAGAATTAAAAGAAGTCATTCCTGAGGCTGTTAGAGAAGATGAAGATGGATCACTATCTATTGACCCATTAGCTTTATTACCATTTATTGTTGAATCATTAAAACAACTTGCATTTCAATTAAATAATCTTGAACATAAAACAGTAAATAGTAAACAATTTTGTAACAATGTTAACCATACTTTAGATGTTATTAACCAAGTGAAAAACAAAAAAGAATCAAATATCTCTTTAGGTCCAACTGAGTTTGTATTTCCAACAGCAATGTTCTTTACTATTACTTCATTTTATATATCGTTAGATGGAAGATTCCCATTTATATGGGCATATTCTGCATTATTAGCAACTTGTTATTGGATTTCAAATAGACTATGTTCAAATGGAAGCTGGAATGATATTTCAGTTAGTCTTAATTTTGCATTAATAAACCTTGGACTAGTGTCTGTAGCAGTAACTTTTCTTATGGGTTCTGCACTTCAAATATTCCTTGGTGTATATATTTGTGTAATGTTATTTGTTTGGGGTGGAAGCCAAACTATTAAAGCTTCATTTGTAAACTTTTTTATTGTATCATTTGCACTCTCATGTATTGCATGTTGGATTGTATTTATTTACCAACCAACATTTAAACCAAAAGTATCTACATTAATGCAAAGAAGTCCAGACCTTCCTGACTATGTTCAATTTACAGATCCTAAACAAGTACAATTCCAATTAACATCAGAAGTTCCTTGGAATTGTTTAGATCCTCATCTAGTTGCTAAAGGAAGAAGAATGCAATTTAAACGAGGAGATACTCCTTTGATTACCTATGCTGAAAATGCTGAAGAGGCAAGGGGGGATAAAGTTCAAGTTAAACTTTCATGTTCATCAATAGAGTACCAGTGCGATGAATTTAACGTTGCACAAGATCACCAAAATGTATGTCTATTTGTAGAAGACAATGACTAAAACGAATCAAAACGAATTAAATAATATATATTTCAAGTCATTAATTTACATTATTTTCTAATGCTAAATAAAATAGTTTTAATTTTATAATAAGTCATAAAATAGTTATATAAAAACCCTTGAAATAAAACTTAAAAATACATTTCAATTTTAGGTTATGGAATCATTTGTTGTAACTAAAACAGGACATCACATGGATATTCCCGATGGTTCATATGTTAAGTTATTAAATTTCGCTTATAAAGGAAATAAACCATCAAGTGTTGTTTTAAAAGTTTATAATGAAAAAGAAGAGGAATTAAGAGCCATCTTATGTACACTTACTCCAGAAAATCCTCAATATTTTGCTGAGATTATTGTAGCAGGTCCATCTGCTGATTTTGAATTAATTGGGGATGATGAAATTACTGTTTATATGGATATTGACTTTGATGATATAACAAAGTTTGAAGATGATGATGACGATGATATGACATTTAGTGATATGGAAGATAGTGATGATGAAGAGGAAGAAGAAGAACCTCCAAAGAAAGAAGCTCTTAAAAAAGAGGAAAAGAAACCTCAACCACCAAAACAAGAAAAGAAGTCCCAACCAAAGAAAGAAGTTAAACAACAACCAAAGAAGGAAATTAAACAACAACCAAAAAAAGAAATTAAACAACAACCAAAAAAAGAAAGTAAGCCTCAACCACCAAAGAAACAATTCCAAGAAAATGAAAATAAAAAGAAGAATAAAAAACATGGAAAAAAATAACACTAAATCTGAATGACAATTGACTCAATTTTTTTCTGTTAAATTTTTTTTGTACAATTATGAAGAAATATTTAAATAACAAAAAGTTTAGTAAGAATATAAAAAACAAACAATGAATTATTTTATAAAAATATATTTAACTAATATAAAATTCTTATTTATAATTATTAAAAATAATTTTTTGACTGATTTTTATACAATTAAATAATAATAAACTGAACAAAAATATTTAGAAATATTATTTTGTATATAAGTTATATTATTTCTAAAGAACATTAAATAATGATTAGAAAAAGAATGATATAAATATCTAAAAAGAAGTGTTCTTAGATATCTATCACAAAAAAAAATATTATTTTCATAAATTTAATATTCAACAATAACAGTACTGTTGTTTTGAAATAAATCAACTATTTATTATTTTTAATATTATAATGAAGAATTTAGTAAAATTTATTATAATAAAGTTATAAAAGAGTATGATGTAATACTATAATAATAGAAAAAAACAAGTATTAAGAATAGGGACCGTCATAGTATTTTAATG